>NW_006922582.1:66402-80162 GCF_000298275.1 Orycteropus afer afer
TTTTTTTTTTAAATCTGAGAAAACCTACTATATTCTGACTGCAATGGACTTTTCAAATATTACATAGAACTATTTCTTCTCTACCTCTGTTCATACTAGTCTCTCCTCTTAGAATCTACTTCTACCTTAGCTGTGACTGATATAATCCTACTCACCCTAACAGAGTTGGCTATAATATGAAGTCTTTGCTAAAGAACCAGACATAATTAATGTTACCTTTCTAGATCTATCAGTGTATTTTAGTCATTCTACCAGTATGACATTTAGATCTAAGTTACTAGGACTATTAAACACAATGTGTAGAGACTGTCCTTGGAATATTTTTAATCCCAGTTGAAAATCTCCTAGGACTGGGAAACTACTAGTATTGGGTGTTGGCATATACCACAATCCATGCTTGCACAGCAAAATGTAGCAATTTCTGAGACTGAAAACACAAATATACCAAATCATCTGGGATAAACTTTGAAACAAAACTAAAAAGAGAAATAAATTTGCATTAAAATATATATTTGTATGAATATGTATTTATATAAATTACATATTACATATTTCTATATTATATAATTTATAATATTTAATACCTAATTTGTAACATATAATTTTAATTATATATAAATATAATTACATATAGCAATATAATATATAACATAAATTCTTCAAAGTATATGATATAAACTAATTCTTAAAACTATTGTTTTCATAAATCACATTTTATCATTGAAGCTGCTGAAACTCAGAGAAGATCAGCAACATGGCCAGCATCAAATGGCTTATAATTGATAGAGCCAGCACTGAAGTAAGACATTCTGAGTCTCAGCTTTTATGTTCCCTTCACCACACCACATGATTACCAACCTGCAATAAATGCCCATGAATTAGGCAATAAAAGTTGACAAACATGGATACACTTTCCAGAGGAGTAAGTAGGACAGGCAGTTGTGAGGATTTAGCACAAAGCAAGAACCAGCTTGGGCATTACAGGACTCTATGATTAAAGCAAATGGCTGATCCCTGATCTGAAAAATGTAGAAGACTGAGATAATTGGTTTTTCCCACCTCTTCATCCAAGACCCAGTAACATTCACCGATGGGCACAAAGTGGTAAGGAGATAGATGCTTTTCAGAAGAGAAGTAGTCACTGTAGTAAATAGCTTATACTGCATGGAGGTTATCTCTAATATATAGAAGACTAGAGTTCTGAAGTAAAAATTATTTAGCTTGACACTTCTGTTACAAACTTAAAGTAAAAAGAGGCTTGGAAGGCAGCTACTGTAGAAGAGAAGATATGCCTTTTTACTGTTTCTCAAAGAAAGCATCAGCTGTTATTCCAGTGTAAAAAATAATAAATAAAACTTAAAAGAGCACAAAAGCTAGAATTGTTCTGCAAGACATGGTTGATTTCAGTCCTGTTTTAGTTAGCTTTGTTCTGTGTGTATGCATAATTTGACAGGGCAGACAAGATAAAAAGAAGTTCAGAGTGATAAGAATAAATAGAAAGAACATACTGGCCCTTTCAGTTTAAACTGACCTTTAAGACACAATAATCATAATTAAACCGTCAAAACATGTATACACCTAATCTGTGAAATACAATAATAAAAATAAGACAGGGAAGATAAGTTAAAACAACATAGTTACAATTTAGGGAACATTAATAGTTCAAGGTTAAATACAGCAAAATATTTAAATTGGTTAATTTTTTTTTTTTAATTGGAGAAAGTAAAATCTGCTAGAATATTCCTAGACTGTAAAGCAGAAGAGTCATCATATAAGTTTGAGGACACTTATTGAGATATTCTACAATTAGCTGAAGAGCCAGGTCTCCATTAGGCAATGGCTGGAAAGAATTAACAATAAAAATAAAGGATTCTAAAATTCATTTCCCCAAACTATTCTATGAGAAAGATGGCATTGTTCTACATATTTGCATAGCAGCTCTAAATATTTTAGCCTACAAAATGTAATTTTAATTTATAAGAAGTAATCTAGGGTCTACACCTTGTGGCTGACAAGCATGGTCCTTAAATTCTGGAAGTCATGCATTACCTCCTCTGAAGAAAACGTGTGAGTCAGGTTGCATGATCCGGGAATCTACTGGCCTGCTCCAATCACAGAAGAGGGTATCTTCACTGCATCTTGAAATGACAAATCATGGCCCGAGAATAGAGTTTTTCCTACTGTCTAATAGCCTGCCAAGAACTCATTACATCTTGGTTTTATAAACAGGAAGCAAGGAATATGAAAGATAATGAGTCTCAGGATACAGATTTATACAATTTAATACACTGCATATCACTGAGGTTGGGGCTGAATGGAATCATCGGCTCTCTCCTACTATTTCTCACTTGTCAGCATGCTCCATTCATTTTTGTGGTCAAAAATGAATGGTTCTAGAAAGTAGCATAAAACAATCTGTAAGTAATTCATCTACTCTACAAATATTTTGTTAAGGTGCACTGCCAAGTATAGAGGCAGAAACAATTTTCAGGGTCAGTCACACCACATCAAGGGCCCATGAGGAAGTTGGCTAATTAAACTGACATCTAACAAACTATCTTCTAGAAGAACAAAATACCCTGCTGTCATAGCAAAATGTTCCAAAAAGTGTACACTTTCTTAGCCATCTTTCTTGAAGTCAGCCTTTCCCTTAAATTATTTCTTTGGTGGTTATCACTACACTTTGGAGCATCATGTAACAATATGGAATAGTCTAGTGGTTGATTAAGATTGTGAGCTGTGTAGGAAGAATCAGGATGCAAGCATCCCACTTCCTAGCTGCTATATTTAAGCAAGTTTTTCAATCCCTCCTCTCACTCTGTTTCTTTGTTGTTGTTGTATCTTGTTTTGTTTAATCTCTGAGAGATAACAATATCTGTCCCTTAAGGTTAGTCTTAGAACAAATTTTAAAATCTATATGGAAGGCTCAGCACCTTACCAGAAATATGGTCAATTATTTTTATTACTCTTGTTTACAAAAAGACTCCAGCTTTTAAAACTTATTTTGGCCTACAATCCATCCATCATCATCTCAAATATTAACTGAATGTGTGCCATATGCTAAGCACTCTATTAGGCTGAGGACCTTCTCAGACACTTCTCCACTACCAAGTATAAAACTGCACTAGACATCTTTAGAGTCCAGTGTCCTGCCTGTCCAGTGCTTATACAGTGTCTGAAGGAGAAACTTTTTTTTTTTTTTTTTAATATCAGCTCACCCTCTGCTGTGCTTAAAAATCAATGTTATATATTTACCTGGATAAAAAAAAAAAAAAAAGGAAAATTTTGTGTTTAAAATAAGACATCAGGGAATTCAAATATACCACAAACCTTCTTTGTCCTTCTTACTGCTTGGCTGTGACTGACAGCTATGGTCAAAAGCACCAAATACTAACCTCACCACCTGCAGGATATAAAATATTACCTACATCATAGAACTTTAATGTTTGCTGCTTTTCTTCAGTTGATCTTTGACTTATTCTTTTTGAAAAAAAATATTAAAAACTGTTTCACATTTAATATATTCTTGAAACATTTGTTAGTCTAAGAATTTCATGGATAACTGAGTTACAAGACTTTTTCATTGTCTTTCTCCTTTTACTATACATAAGGAGTACACATCAACACACGACATAAAAAATTATAATTACTAACCAGTTACTTTGTACTTTATGCATCCAATCACAATATATCCAACTCAATTTAATCTTGGTGGAAGTTAGTTGAAATACTATGGTATCTCTCTTTAATACTTCATTCCGTTACCCAAATGATATATTTATTTCTCTGACCACAAAATAAATTCAACCCACAGACATCAATTAATGTTTATTGACTGACATATACATATATATAGAGAAAGGACACACAAAAAATAACCAGGACAAGTGGAAATATAATTAAAATTCAAAATGGGAAGTGTTTTGGTTGTCTAGTGCCATTCTAACAGAAATACCACAGGTGGATGGTTTTATACAAACAGAGATCTATTCTCTCACAGTTTAGAAGACTAGAAGTCCACATTCAAAGGGCCACCTCTAGGGGCTGTGTGAAGGCCCCTCAACTTTGGGCTTCAGCTCTGCCTCTTGCTCCCAGCCCACTGAAGCTGGAGTCTTCTCTTAGGCACCTGCTGGCTGCTGAGGCTTACAAATGCAAGGTCGACAAATAAAATGGTACAGTCCCAAGATTATCAAGCAACGTGCCACCCTACTAGTTAAACAGTACCAAGATCAACAGACAACATGGCAAGCTGTTCAATGAAGACTAGCTACATGCAGGGTCCAAGAGTGCCAAAAAGCTCGAGAGACCTTTCTCAAAGCTACTTCTTATATAGAGGAAGCAGAACACATCCCTAAGGCAGCTCCTCAGCTGCTCACAGTAGATTCCATCATGGAGTTGATTACCAGTCCCATCATGGGGAATCACTACATCCAGCTTCCCAGCCACTCAACCAGGCCCAGCCAAGTTGACACACAACCTTATGTCTTAGTTCAAGTTCTCAAGAAAAGCAAAACCAGTAAAGCTTAGAGAGAAAGAAAAAAAGAGAGAGAAATTTATCTTAGGAAAATGGCTCACACTGTTAATAGAGGCTGGCAAGTCCCAAGTTCCTGGATCAAATGTCAAGCTGTAGGCTTTCTCCAACTCATACAGCAGCAGCCACTGATGAGCTCAAGATTGACAGGCAGTATAAGAGCCTGCTGACTTTGGTGGATGATGAATCCAAGATCAGCAGGCAAAATGGTAGATTGTTGGATCACAGGACAGCTGTAGGCAGCATGACAGGGTTCAGACCCACACAAGGCTCCGGAATTTTCCCAGGAGGTCCATTTATATATTGGAAGCAGGCTACACCCCTAAGGAAACTCTCTTTCAACTGATCGGCTGCTTAAAGCATATCCATCAGATCTCATCATAGGAATAACCACATCACAACTGCTTGAACCACTCAGAATCATGGTCCAGCCAAGTTGACACACAACCCCTACTATCACAACTTAACTACAGCAGAAAGTAAAGCAAAAAATCCTATGGAAATTTAGAACATAGTAAGATGTAAAGTAATATGTAAAAGGCAAGAAAAAAATCTTAGAAGAATTTATCAAGCATCATAGACATTGTCTGAATTAGTATAATTCAAAAAGCACATAGAGAAGTTTTCTGGCACACAAAGCCATGACAGATGGTTCACCTATCTACATGTGCACTAATGTAAGCTGATACGTGCTTGCAAGAAATCAGTATTATAAAGTGGCATACCCAAAGGAGGTCTTCCAATATTGCAATGCTCACTTAAGTTCATTCCTTTAATAAATAAATCACAACTTGTCTACTTTCTAGGAAGCTGCAAGACCCTCTTTTTGTAAAGGTAAGAAATTCCTAGCAAGCATTTTGACTCAAAAATACATAAATTGATGTAGCAAAAAAATAAAAATATTATATCTTGTATATTTATTTTCCTCCTCAAATATTCCCTTAAAACTAATTCTGCACTCTGCCATTCTTCAACTGATAATTCACAAAAGGAAAATCTCCTTTCCCAAAAAGCAGGTTGACATTTATGTTCATATCTTTTCATCTCCCTGAAGGAGTAAGACATGTTTACAGGCCTGTCTTTTAAGGAGCATTCCAACGTACTGTGGAAGGAATTACAAATGAAGGAAATTGATTTCATCTAATTTCATGTAACATAAGCCAAGTGGTTTATTATAGACAAATTCCCTCAACTGTGAATTGTTGCCCACCAGAGAAAGTTTCATATAAATGATCACATGTGTGGGGAGATGTAGAAATCTGGCAGTCATAGTCATCACAATGTTAATTTTCTTTTTCTATAAACAGTGTTTCACACCCCTCCAACCAGGTGCATCCAGAAGTCATTCAAATGCAAATTATAAAAACATCCCTACAGGTAGGTGATGAAGTTAACTACCTTATCTAGAAATTTGAGGGAGAGTAAGAAGCCAAACTTTAAAAGGTGTCAACTTCAGGAACCTATCAATCTCCAAACTTCTACTCCAGAGATTGAAATTTCCTGTATCACAAATAATGAGGTTTAATCTCCCATTTGTCTCAGTGAAGTTGTGTAAGAAATGAGAGAAATGAGGGCAGTCCCAGACAAAGACATGGCTTCTTTATTTCTTACCCATTTGGACTTGGATTAGTGAATTGTCACCTTGAATGCTTTGCAAATGACATGCATATATTTATATATTTCAACAGAAAATTATAGAACATAGCAGTCGGAGACCAGAGCTACTGAAAGTGTAAACTATACACCAATACCAGTCAAGAGAAGTAAGTTTAGCAAGTAAGAGTAAACATTTTTATATCTTTCAACCATTTGTCAGGACATTTTAATTATATTTTACAAAGGTGTCCATCCTCAACATAGTATAACTTTAAAATAGTAGTAATAACCACAACAAAAATGAAAACAAAAATTTGGCTCTTCACCACTCCAGAGTTTAAAGTTATACTCACAGGTCCTCCTGAAGTCCTGGCCAAAGTAGACAAAATAAAGGCACAGTGAAAATGACTTGTACTTACTCTAAAGTTTGATCTAACACAAGTTATGTGAATGATGTTCTGAGTAAAGATCATGGGCATATTTCAATGCCTAAGAAGACTTGGATTGGAATTTGTGCTAGCAGTGTAACTTTGGCCAGTACTTCCTTAGACATAGCAAGCAGGACCTCTGACCCAGGTCCATGCCTAAGGGTCCCTTCACTGTGGAATATCTTCAAAATTTTCTAAGACCTGGTATAGCCAGCCAAGGCAGCAGTGCCTTCCAGGAAATGTACCCTTTACCCAGATCAGTCCATGTATGCCTTCTTAGGAATTTTCCTCCTGGAAGTTCCCCACCACCCAGCCCATTTCCCCATTGGCTTTCTGTGTGTGTGTGTGTGTGTGTGTGTGTGATTTGGGTGAAAGTTTACAGAGCAAATTCACTTTCTATACAGCAGTTCACATACACTGTCTCATGACATTTACCACAATGCAACAGCTCCCATCCCACTTCCTCCCCATAGTTACCTCTTCCCTGTGTCCATCCTTCTGTGGATTCCTGCCCCCTGAGTTGTCTCCCTGTGCATAAACAGCCTTTCTATTCTCACATGATTGTTCTCTCCTAGGAGTATATCTACCTAGTGTAAATGTTCACCTCATATGCCTGTCTTTTGTTTGGCTGAAAGCCACAGGTGTGAATTCAATTCCAGACCTGAAGGGCAGCTAGGGGCCATAGTCTCATTGGTTCTGCCAGATTTTATCAAAGCAGCAAATCTGGTCTTTTTTTTTTTTTTTTTCAAAATGATTTTGAATTTTATTCTACATTGTTCTCCCACTCTATCCAGGATCTCCTCCTACATAGATCCCCTTCTGAGTGGTTGACAGTGGTAACTGGGCACCATCCAGTTCTTCTGGTCTTATAATCATATAGGCTGAGGATCGCATGGCATACCAGTCACCTGGACTAATTGCTTCCATGAATCTTTGATTTTCTTCACTCTTCCTTGCTCTGGATGAAGAGAGACCTATCCCCATCATTGCATCTAGATGGCTGCTTGCAAGCTTTTAAGATCCCAGTTGCTACTCACCAAAGTAGGATGTGGAACAATGTTTTTTTGTGTAGTGTCTTATGCCAACTGAGTTGATGTCCCCTGCAACTATGGTCCTGAGCCCACAGGTTCAACTACTTGCTCCCTCTGGGTAGCTGGCTATGCCCAAGAAATGACTACAACCTTGTCCCTTGTCAGCTCTACTATATACCTGAGAATTCTTACAGAGCATACAAATACATTGGTAGAAACATTGTCTGCCAACCCTATACATGGTCTTGGATACACTGCCCCCTGCATAGACATACCTAATAGTTCAGCCTGTCCTTCAGGTGGCTTTCTAATCCTCCGCATACATTCCCATTCCATTTCCACAGGTGGGGTGAACTAGATGCCCTGAGAAGCTCTAGGATATGTCCATCAGTTCTTTCTGGGGTCAAATGGTCAACCCTTGCTTCCATGAGGGCAGCCTGCTATGTGGATTGCTTTGGATTGCTTCCACTGGCTGTTGTCAGAATCCTGCTGATTGTGGATGTCTCGGTTGTTTATACTGACAGGGTTTTTACTTTTTTCCATTTAGCTGTTCTCATTTACTACCAAGAAGTAGAAGGCAGCTTAATCTCCTCGCTAATGACAGAGTGAGATCCCCTTGCTTAGACAAACATGTGCCCCTGTCAATGTCTTTCTCAGCATCTGGTCCTCTGCTCCCCGCTAACGGCTTCTGCTTACTTTACCCACTGACCACTTGGTTCATGGTTACTCAAAACTATTAAGAATCTTTGTTCTGACTTTATAGTGCAGTATCTGGAGTATCCCCAAGTGTAATTACAATATTTCATATTGTAAAGAATGATTTTGAAGCATAAAATATATTACCCGCCTGAAAGTGCCCCTTTCATGATTTCCTTTCCACAGCACTAATCTTACTCTCTTGAATATACGTTATTACATGTCTATTTAGGTTCTTGTTGTTAGGTGCTATAGAGTTGGTTCCAATTCATAGTGACAGTATAACATATTAAGCATTGCCTGGCCCTGTGCCCTACTCATAATCATTACTATGCTTGTGACCATTGTTGCAGCCACTTTGTAATCCATATCTTTGAGGATGTCCTCTTTTTCATTGACCCTCTACTTAACCAAGCATGATGTCCTTCTACAGGGACTGTCCCACCTGATAACATGTCCAAAGTGTGTGAGATGAAGTCTCACCATCCTCACTTTTAAGGAGCATTCTAACTATACTTCTTTCAAGACAGATTTGTTCATTCTTCTGGTACTCTGCGGTTTAGTCAATATTCACCAACACAATAATTCAAAAGCATCAATTCTTCTTCAGTCTTCCTTTTCCACTGTCCAGCTTTCACATGCATATATGGTGATTGAAAATATCCTCAATTTGGTCAGGCATACTGAGATAGTTAAGGTTGCATGTCAACTTGGCTGGGCCATGATTCTAAGTGTCTTACCATTTATCATGTAATCACCTCCAATGATGAGATCTGATATAATATAATCAACTCCATGATGAAATTGGATATGAGCAGCCAATCAGTTGAAAGGGAGTTTTCTTTGGGGTGTGACCTGCTTCCAATATATATGGAAAAACTCTGCCAAAACTCTCAGGCTTTTTGCTCAATCTGGATCCTGCATCTGGCTCATCACTATCTGACTTCTGGTTCTTGGACTTGAACCAGTGGCCTGCTGTATTGCCTGCAGAACTTGGTATTGTTACCTTTGGAGCCTGTGAGCCAACAGCTTGTCGTCTTATGTGCTGATATTGGATTTGTCAGCATCCAAAGCCAGCAGTTTGCTGTATTGTCTGCCAATTGTCAACCCTGGCAGCTATGTGAGTCAGAAGAAGCTTACAGTGTGATATCTGACCCACAAACTTGGGACTTGCCAGCCTCTACAACTGTGTGAGCCATTTTCTTGAGATAAATTTCCCTCTCTATCTCTCTCTCTTTTTCTTCTCTCTTCTCTCTCTCTCTCTCTCTTTCTATATATATATATATATATATAAAGCTTAACTGTTTTTGCTTCTCTAGATAACACAGCAGCCTAAGACACACACCTTAGTCCTCAGAGTGACATCTATGCTTTTTAATACTTTAAAGAGGTCCCCTGCACAACATTTGCCTAACACAATATGCTGTTTGATTTTTCGACTGCTTTCTCCATGGGCATTGATTGTTGATCCAAGTAAAATCAAATCCTTGATAACTTTAATGTTTTCTCCATTTATAATGATGTTGCTTATTGGTCCAGTTGTGAGGATTTTTTTTTCTTTATATTGGCATGTAATCCATACTGCAGATTCTATTCTTTGATCTTCATCAGTAAGTGCTTCAAGTCCTCTTCTTTTTCAGCAACCAAGGTTGTATCATCTATTGTTCATGGCTCTTCCTCCAATCTGGATGCCACATTCTTACTCATTTAGTTGATCTCAGATTATTTGCTCAGCATACAGATTGAATACATATGATGAAAGGATACAACCATGATGAACTCCCTTCCTGATTTTAAACCATACAGTGTCCCCTTTTGAACAACAGACTCCTGGTCTATGTACAGGTTCTTCATGAGCACAATTAAATGTTCTGGAATTCCCATTCTTCTCAATGCTATCCATAATTTGTTATGATCACAAAATCAAATGCTTTTGCATAGTCAATAAAACATAAGTAAACATCTTTCTGCTATACTTTGCTTTCAGCCAAGATCTATCTGACATTAGCAATGATACCCCTTGTCCCACATCTTCTTCTGAATCCAGCTTGCATTTCTGGAAGTTTTCTATAACTGTTCTTGAATTATCTTCAGCAAGATTTTACTTGCATGTGATATCAATGATATCGTTCAATAATTTCCATTCTGTTGGATCACTTTTCTTTGGAGTGAGTACAAATATGGATCTCTTCCAGTCAGTTGGCAAGGTAGCTGTCTTTCAAATTTCTTGGAATAGATGAGTAAATGCCTCCAGCACAGCATCCATCTGTTGAAACAGCTCAATGGGTATTCCATCAATTCCTGGATCCTTGATTTTTGCCAATTCCTTCAGTGCAGTTTCAACTTCTTCCTTCAGTACCATTGGTCCTTGATCATATGCCAGCTCTTGAAATACATGATCATCAACCAATTCTTTTTGGTACAGTGACTCTGTGTATTCCTTCCATCTTTTTTTTTTTTTTTATGTTTCTTCATCATTCAATATTTTGCTCATACAATCTTTCAATGTTGCAACTCAAACCTTGATTTTTTTCTTCATTTCTTTCAGCATGAGAAATGCTGAGAGCATTCTTCCTTTTTGGTTTTCTAACTCCAGTCTATACACGTTTCATTATAATAATTGCCTTTGTCTGTTCTAGCTGCTCTTTGAAATCTTCTGTTCCGCTCTTTTATCCTATGATTTCTTCCATTTGCTTTAGCAACTCTCCATTCAAGAGCAAGTTTTGGAGTCTCTTCTGAAATCCATCTTGGTCTTTTCTTCCTTTCTTGTCTTTTAAATTACCTCTTACTTTCTTCATGTATGATGTTCTTGATGTCATACTATAATTCCTCTTGTTTTTAGTCTTTGGTGTTCAATGCATTAAATCTCTTCTTCACATGATCTCAAAATTCAGGTGGGATGTAATCAAGGTCATATTTTGGCTCTCATGGAGTTTTTTAATTGTCTTCAGCTTCAACCTGACCTTGCATATGAGCAGTTGATGGTCTGTTCTACAGTGAGCTCTTAACCTTGTTTTGGCTGAAGATATTGAGCATCTCCATTGCCTCTTTCCACAGATGTAGTCAATCTGATTCCTGTGTATTTCATCTGGTGAAGTCCACATGTATAGCCACCATTATGTTGTTGAAAATGTATATGCAATGAATAAGTCATTGGTCTTGCAAAATTCTATCATGCAATCTCCAGTGTCATTGCTATCACCCAGGCCATATTTTCTGACTACTGATGATTCTTCTCTGTTTCCAATTTTTGCATTCCAATCACCACTGATAATCAACACATCCTGATGTACATGTTTTGTCAATTTCAGACTGCAGAAATTAGTAAAAATCTTCAATTTCCTCATCTTTGGCTTTGGTGGTTAGTGTGTAAATTTGAATAATAGTAGTATTAACTGGTCTTCTTTGTAGGGGTATGGATATTATCCTATCACTGACAGCACTGTACTTCAGGACAGATCTAGAAACATTCTTTGTGATGATGAATGCCATGACATTCCTTTTCAATTTGTCATTCCTGGAATGGTAGTTCATATGGTTGTCTGATTCAAAATGGCCCAAACCAGTCCATTTCAACATACTGAATGCCAATGATATCAATCTTTATGTGTTCCATTTCATTTTTGACAACATTCAATTTTCCTAGATTCATACTTTGTACATTCAATGTTCTGATTATTAACAAATGTTTGCAGCTGTTTCTTCTCATTTTGAGTCATGCCACATCAGCAAATGGAGGTCCCAAAAACTTCACTCCATCTACATCACTAAGGTTGGCTCTCCTTTAAGGAGGCAGCTCTTCCCCAGTCATATTTTGAGTGTCTTCTGACCTGAAGGATTCCTCTTCTGGCACTATATTGGACAATGTTTCAGGGGTATTCATAAAGTTTTCCAGTAATATATCAGTGTTTCACTGCTGTTCATAAGCTTTTTACAGGCCCATTCTTAGAGAAGTGGATGGCCCCTTCCTTCTTTCAAGTCTGTCTTAGTCTGGAAGCTCCTCTGAAACCCATCCACCATGGGTGACCCTGCTGGTATTTGAAAATCCTGAGGCATAGCCTCCAACCTCACAGCAGCACTCACGTCACCATAGTATGACACCCTGATAGATGAGTGGTGAATTTTGTCCATAGAGTATTTCATTATTGCAACTCAAGTCTTGAATTTTTTTCTTCAGTTCTTTCATCTTGAGAAATGCTAAGTGTGTTCTTCCCTTTTCATTTTCTAATTACAAGTCTTTGCACAATTCATTACAATATTTATTTTGTCTTCTTGAACTCCCCTTTGAAAACTTCTGTTCAGCTCTTTTATTTCAGAATTTCTTCCATTTGTTCCAGCTATTCTGAGTTCAAGAGGGAGTTTCAGAGTTTCTTCTGACATGCATTCTGGCCTTCTCTTTATTTCTTATCTTTTCAATGAACGTTTGCTTTCTTCATGTACAATGTCCTTAATTTCATCCCAGAATTCATCTGGTCTTTGGTCATTAGTGCTCAATGCATCAAATATATTCTTGGTATAGTCTCTAAATTCAGGTAGAATATACTTAAAGTCATACTTTGGCTCTTATAGACTTGTTTTAATTTTCTTCAGCTTCAACTTGAAGTTGCATATGAGCAATTAATTGACTCTCTGTTCTGCAGTCAGCCATTGGCCTTGTTCTGATTGATAATATTGAGCTTCTCCATCATCTCTTCCCACAGATGTTTATTTATAATCTTCACTAAATAGTTGGAACTATGACAGTCATATGATCCAGCATTGTGTTTGAAGAAAGGTGTTCCAAAGATAGGGATGCCTATTTAGAGAATAAATAGTGAGTTTAAAATAGTTTGACTGAAGGTATGAAACTGAGAAAGAACTTGGGAATTTTTGAGGAAATGACAGAAGTTCAGTATGATTAAAGATTTAATGACTGCAGGTAGAGACAGGTGCTACAGGGGAAGAACGTGGAAAAAGAGGAAACTGGAAAAATGACTTTGGTCCAGATCATCAGAACACTGGACACTCAAGCTGAATTTTTAGGAGAAAATATTTTTTATCAAATTAACATTTTTAAAAAGATCACCCAAGAAGGTTATTTCAGCAATCCAGGAAAGAAAGAATGATTGCCTGAATTAGGTGGATGGCAGTGAGGACAGAGAGAAATGGATGTAGTTTAGAGATATTTAGGAGGTGGAAACAACACTGAGAAGAGCTGGACTAAGATCAACTTTCTAGTTTGAATCACTGACTGCATTTTATGGTAGAATTCACTGAGGTCAGTATAGCAGCACTATAGGGGAAAGAAAAAAAAAACACTGCCATCAAGTCAATTCTGACTCATAACAACACCCACTGGGTTTCCAAGGCTATAAATCTTTACACAAGTAGATTGCCTCATTTTCCTCCCACAAAGCACCTGATGGGTATGAACTGCTAGAGTTCTAGTGAGAAAACAGAATGTTTTGCCCACTATGCCACCAGAGCTCCTTAGCAACA
>NW_006922582.1:82392-96887 GCF_000298275.1 Orycteropus afer afer
ATACAATCCTTTCTAAGAGCCTTGTAGAAGTATCAAAAAAGTGAAAACAATAGCAAATTAATATGGCAGAATAAAAACGGGCTATGCTAATGACCCGTGTTATCACAACCACTAAACAGCTCCTCATTTCTTTCTGGAATCACTGTTAGCCTCAGACACATCTTCTTAAGACTTTCTCTTCTGGTTTTGGATCATCTGTCATTTGGCAGATATGAGACATCTCTATTCAACTGCCACTTCTCAAGTCCTGTGAGTATGGACAAAATCTAGATCATCTAGGCCATCATGGTCTACTGAAATAATTTGTTTTCCTTAGTTTCATTTAAAACCTTACTACACAAGAGAGAAATAGAAAATTTCAGTGGAAAAATGCAGCATAATTGCCTCTGGGAAGTTTCCCTTACCTTCCACAAGCTTTTAGTAGCAATTCAATAAATTTTCAAGCGCTGCAAAGGAGAATACCATATAATTTCCTCTAGTCAATAATGAAGATTCACTGGGCAATCAACTAATTCAGCAACATTACAGATTTTGAGCATCTCTAGAATTTTTCTCCTTAGTTACATTTCAATCTCAGTCCTGAATACAATATTCTAATTAGTTATGGCCATATTCTGTTATCATTCCCCTGTTTCCTAAATTTTCTATTATCACATGAGAAATGAAAAAAACAAATTCTCTGTCTTGAACTGTGAAATCACCTACAGTACCCAGCTAATTTCCAAATCTATTTTCTCAGGTGAGTAAGGGAAGGATAAATAAATAGAACAAGCCAGCTGAGCTAAATAGAAAAAAGTTCAGAACTGAGATGAAGAGCTAAGTTATCATTTCCAATATATCAAATCAACAAGTTCATAGATAGCCTAGGAAATTCTATACTCTAAGGCTTCTGACTGAGTTCCCACGGAATATATCATCTAAAGTGAGCTGGGAAACACAGACAGTGTTACCTACTTATATTCCTAAGAATCTATTTTGTTAAACCCAGTATATCAGATTATCGCTATCTTGACAAACCATCAAATTTGTTCTTGCAGCAAAATACTTGATTTTAAAAATAATAAAATGAAAAATGTTCATACAAATGATTAAATTTGCTTTAATTCAGAAATAAAAGTAGACTCTTGTACAGCTCACTGTTTTTTCTTGACCATGTTTTTACATACCAGGACAGGAGGCTACTTTACTTTCTGAATGCTGACATTTGAAATGGTCACACAGAAGAAAGCAGCTTCTCAAAACAGGGAAATTACTTTCTTTCTTCTAGTGTCCTCCCCTTGTTCATTCATTTTGGAGAATTGAATAGTAACTTCTCTTCATGTTTAAGAATTAGTGAAAAGATCTATGTATCACAATAGTCTGGTCCACAGCCAATCATGGGAATAGCACATGGCCCAGTAATGTTTCATTCTTTTGTGCATGGGCTTACCATGAGTCTGGGCCAATTTGATGGCAGCTACTAATAACAGCAAGGGATGGGGAGTTCTGGTGCAAAAATGATCACATAGGAGGCAGGTTACTGGTGCCCACACCACTAGAGACCTGTCTCAGCTTTTATTTACATGCAGCCCCTGGCACACCAATCACTCACGGTGCACAGACCAGCTAGCCAGAGATCAAGCCAGTCCAAGTGTTAGAATGCTTAGTTTACCAACAAAGCACCTTCTGTATTTAAAAGAACTTTTATACTGAAAATAAGCACTCAGCGACCAAGGAATGCATTTTTTAAGTATACTCCTCCAGTTTTTTTTTTTTTTTTTTTAACTATTTCCATTAAACATCTTAAATGGAATGGAATTGTACTGCTCCCACTCAATAGAGCTATAGTGGTGGGTGCCATTACCTCCACATCAGAAATATATGAAGGCTAATATAGGCTACAACCTAACCCTGTCACCTGGCACTGCTACTTTTGCTCCTTCTATCCAAGAAGACCAAGTAAAGGGAAAGTAAGAGTTATTTTCCTTTACTGAAGGAAACAGGGTTTTACAAATATATAGTTCCCCAACACCCTGAAAAAAAATTTGTATATAAAATTCTCATATTAAGTAACACAAATATCTATTTTAGTTTTCAGCATTACCACAATTGAAACACATATACAAGCATACTTACATATACTCCTGAAAATGTATATACAATACTAAGGAGATCTCAGAAATCCAAACACATTCAAATCCATTTAAATCTATTCACAAACAGGTATTCGATCTGTTCAGGCCTGTGCACTTTCAAAAACAATTATGATAAGCATAAGCTATACTTACCTTTGAATCTTTGACCATGCCTCATCACAAATCAGTGACAAATGAACCACTGATAACCACCACCTTTCTTATTGCCCACCAAACCAAACCCATGGCCATCAAGTCAATTTTGACCCCTAGTGACCCTTTTGGACAGAATGGAACTGCCCTATAGAGTTTCTAAGGCTGTAAATTTTTACGAAAACAGACTGCCTCAATCTTTCTCTCATGGAGTGGCTGGTGGGTTTGAACAGCCATCCTTTTGATTAGGAGCCTGAGTTCCTTCTTATTGCCCACAATAAGGACTTAATATTTAGAATTAAATTGGAGAGAGTCCCAGTCCTAATGTTAACAAGCAAATAAGCCAATTTAAAACAAGAAAAAAATGAAGGACTCTAATTCTATCATTCAAAGTTGACATTCTGGTGCCATTTTCAACATAATAGGTCCAATGCACTGAGAGGAATGTCACACTAAAATTGGTGTTATTAATTCCTTTTGCTAAAGATATTTCTCCTGACAATGAGTTTCAAGGAACAAAATTTGATAAAGAGCCCCAAATTAGTCAGAATCAAATGATAAGTTTGATATACAAGGCTACAGAGTAATTTTTCTTTCTTTTTTTTTTTTAATGTATGTGGGCAGTTTTTTGCTTTTTCTAATCTATGACTAAAAGCACAGTAACTAAATATATATTTTTAAGGAATGAATACAACTGATAACACCTTCTCCTTTACTGAAGAGAAACAGGTAAGAACATTCCGAAGTCATTGTTTGTACTATAATTGCTGGATTTTATATAAAAGAAAGAAAATAAGAAATGACAGAAGATGAAAATCTTAATCCATGGTATTTTTTTTAAGGTGTTTAGTGAAGAAAAACAGTAACAGTTTCTTCATTTTCTGCTGTTATACTCCTATCCACCTACTCCCCAGCCTACTTGCTACTTAAAGCCTCCTCCGAGGCCCTATCCCACTAACCAGTTGCCATCGAGTTTTTTCCAACTCATGGTAACCCCATGTATGTCAGAATAGAACTGTCATCCACAGGGTTTGCAATGGCTGATTTTTCAGAAGTAATCACTAGGCCTTTCTTCCAAGGTACTTCTGAATGGGCTCAAACTAACAACCTTGTGGTTGGCAGTCAATCTTGTTAACCATTTCTACCACTCAAACTCCCCATCCCACTGCCCTCATATATTCCCTAAAAAAAAACACTTCATTACTCAATTTGACTTACTCCATTCTATGTGCCTCTAAATTTGGACATTATAGAGCTTTTCCTACTGTTCCTAGCTTTTAATCAGCACATAGAGAGAAGTGACCTCTTAGCCTCCGTGTTATTCCATGTGCAATCACAGCTGCAGCAGAAGCATGCTGTTTGCTGCACCTGAATTGACATGGATTCAAAACTACCCTGGCAGTAGCATCCTTGAATACACAGGACAATTATAACTCTATTCTTTCCAGGTACATGGAGAGAGAAGTCACCCATCCAAAACAAGTGCCACCAGCTATCTCTCCCTCCAGTTCATTGCAGCCCCCAGACAACTGTTACAATGCTTAGAGGGAGAGGGCAGCTGCCTCAATTTGACTCACACCTACATGGCTTTTCTTCATTCCCATTCTCATTTGTACGAGCCTCTACTGCTTGAAGGTCTCCTCCCCTTCTATCTGTATTAGAGAAAGCCTGAAGCTGTGGGCAGAGTCCTCTTTGTCTTCCTGTTTAGATCAGACATGTAAATAAACACCTCTTTTGTGGTAGGGTACAAGCAAAGCCTTAAATAGTAAATTACCATTGCCAAAAAGATATCATTATATTTTTGTTCTGGTTACCTCTGTGCCACTCTGAAAAGAATACACCACAAAAGGGATGGCCTGGAGAAACAGGAGTTTATTCTCTTACAGTGTGGAGGCTTTAAGTCCAAGTTCAAAGAGCCAGGCTCTAGGGGCTTGGTGAAAGCCCCTCAACCTTGGGCTTCAGCTCTGATTCCTGCACCTAGCCCACTGAAGCTAGAGGCTTTTCTTCACTCAGCTGCTGGCTGCTGAGGCTGACAAGCCAAGGTCACCAAGTAAAAAGGCACAGTCCTGATGTTATCAAAGCACATGGAAGGCCATCAACTCAAGTCCATTGAAAGTCCCAAGGTTGGCAGAGCATGGCAGGCTGCTAAACAATGACACGGCTACATGCAGTGTTCAAGTGTGCCATAAGCTAGAGACCGTTCCCCAACACTTCTCCTTATATACAGGAAGCAGACCACATCCCAAAGGCAGCTACTCAGCTGTTCACAGTAGATTTCACCATGGAGTTAATTACCAGTCTCATCATGGGGAATACTATATCCAGCTGCCCAGCCACTCAACCAGGCCAGCCAAGTTGACACACAAACTTAACTACTACAATTTTCCTAAAGAATTATTACAATGAAGACTTCTCATGACAAGGCAGCTTTCATGCAGCTAATCAAACAAGAACAATAATAGAACAAGACATCATTGCACAAATCCACTTGTTCCTTTTTGCATGTATGAAAAATATTGTTATCTAGAGAGGCATAGAAGGCAAGCAATTGTGTATAACAACCAAGTAAATCCATGTTCTCAAAACAAGGCACCACCGAGAGTCTCAGTTCTTTGACATAACAATTCTACAGAATATAAAATCTTTTAGCCCTTTCATAACCCAATTATTTTCTGCTTTGAATTTTTTTTTTGTTGTTGTTGAAATTACATGTTTCAATAGTGGAAGGTATTTTGAATGAAATGGAAAATAAATTTTTTTTTAGGTTAAAAAGAGTTTGACACAATTAGTGGGACACATATGTCCCCAGGAGTTGCTAGTGTGTGGTTGTCGGAATGAGGCCAGTTTCTTCAGATTCATGCTGTTATATACATGACAACATACACTAAAGCAGCTTCCCAGTAAACCCAAGAACCAGCAAATGCAGATGTGCACTATATGTCCCACAGGTCAAGAAAGGGTTAAAAAAAAAAAGTCTGACATAGTGAATTCAAGTTGTTTCCAAGAGTCTCTCTTCTCCCAGTCCACTCTGTAATTTTTCATAAAAATTTATGTCAATTTTAGATACATATTTTGTTATGTGTTAAAAAATATCTCTTGGAGATTGTCTGTTTTCTTTATCAATTCAAAACAGATTATTTTTCACCTTCACAATGGTCTCTCTTAAAAGGAAAACAAAATAGTTTTTATTTATTTCTCATACTTTTAAAAAGAAATTTTAATCTATATTTACATAACATAATCTATTCTGCACTTTTGGTAACACATTTTGATTGTTTAGGCATTTCCCAAACATTTTGAGAACGTTTTAGCCCTACTTCAGGATGAGTGGCAGTGTTGTCTAGAGCAATAAAGCTTATCTCTTCATTTGATAAGCTTGTGTGCCTTTCAAACAGCATGGCATCCAGCCAAGGGTGAACTGTTGGTCTGCAGTGACTGTAGTTTGTTATGCCATTAGTAGGGAGTTCTTGGCCAGATCAGCACAGAAGGCTGCCTCACATTCTGCCCAGAGTGCTAATCACCTTTCTAAATGTCACAGTCCCCTAGTTGCAAATAGAAAAGCAGGATCCCACCAGCCAAGCTCTCTAGACCAGTTGTTACCACTGGTCCATTTTGTGCAAGGCTGAGTCATGCCTCTTGTTTACATTTTCTTACAGTGTTAACAATCTTCCGGTGCACATGCTGTTCCCTCTGCCTGCTATATCCTATCCTCTTATCCATGTGGCAAATCCACACTCCTAAGGCTCAAGCATTTCCTCCAGGGTAGGCCTTACTGACACCAAATGGCAATGTTTTTCTTTCCTGTTTTAATGTAACCAGCATAATTTGTATTCACTGCTTTACTTCTAAAAGTCTGATTACACTATATACTACAAGGATATGTTTACGTACTCATCCTTCTCCCCTGCTCTCAAGACTTATTTTGGGGGTCTAATCTCAACGTCAGAGTCCCTGGAAGGTGCAAATGGTTAACACACTTGGCTGTTAACCAAAATGTTGGAGGTTGGAGTCTACCCAAAAGCACCTCCAAAGATCGGTTTGATTATCAACCTCCCTCCCCCAAAAAAGGAGAATAGCCTTTGAAAACCTACGGAGCACAGTTCTACTCTCACACGAGGTCAGAATCAGCTTGAAGGCAATTTGGGTTCTGAGAATCTCAGTGTCACTCCTGAGGCAGGCCTTCCCTGAAGCCCCAAAGTTGGCTTCCTGTGTTACATGCTCTCAGTCTTTCCTGTTCTTCATCTTGTGTAAAATCACAGTTGTAGTATTTTGTACCATTTCTATTTTCCAGATGCTTAAACTCTGTGACTGTTAGGACCTTGACAGCCTTGTTCACAATCACATCTCCAAGGCCTGAGACAGTGCCTGGACTTTGTTAGTGGTCAATTATTTAAAAATATCAGGTGAATGAATGAATGCACCATAAGCTTCTTAAGATCAGAAACTATTATCTTACCCAACTTTTTATCTGATTCCTATCCTAGTCAGTGATCAATAATTTTTTCATCAATTATCAACTCAATAAATTGTGTTAAACATCGACACTCTAAAAATAGTCCATTTCTAACAAATTGGATTCTAAAATAACGTGTAACCTAATTTACCAAAATTTATGTATATTGAAGACATAAAAGAGTAAAACATTGAGAATTTAAATACAATTTATTTCTAACGAGCAGTTATCTTGAAAATATTATATCATAACACAAAAAATTATCCCCATGTATATCCAGTAGCTAAATAAAACTCAATACATATTCATTCCTTTGTTATCAACCATGACAAAATTTAATTACAGGTAATACAAGCTTCCACTTTAGCTCTGTTTCAGTATTATTTCCTACTCTCACTTGCAGATTTTAAAAAATAATCAATTAGTCATAGTCAACGTTTGTGCGCAGAGACCATATTTGACAGCGTGAGGAGATGCAAAAGAAGCAGGAGGGAAACAGATGGCCCCATGTAATATACATAATAAAATGTCCTGCCTTGCTCTGCCTTCCTGGAGTATTATGCATTCAATCTGTAATGCTGTATATTCTTTGGCAAAGGCGTGTCTTTTCTTCTCCGATTAGACTTGAAGCTCCCTAGCAACAGGTATTTTGACTTTTAGTTAACTCGTTTTTATCACCATTTGTCCTTTTTTGTAACCATATCAATTCATTCATTCACTAATCCAATATTTATTCAGTGCCTACTATCTGTCAGTTACTCTGCCAGACCCAGGTTATACAGTAGAGAACAGGACAGATATTATCCCCAGCCTCATGGAGCTAATATGGCAGGGGTTGGAGCGAAGAATAAACAACAAACAACAAAAAGGAAATGAATATTTTACCTGATGAAAACTGCAATAAAACATATAGAGAAGGTTAAAGAATTAACATCAGATAAGAGTGAAAGCTTTTTAAGAGAAAGAATGAAAGCTTTTTAAGAGAAATGAAAGCTTTTTTTTTTTTTAAAGAATGTCAAGGAACATTTGAGCAGAGACCTGAAGATATTGAGGAAGTCATTGGAAGATCTAGGTAAAAAGTAAAAAGAATGTTTTAGGTAGAGGGAACAAAAATTCAAAGGCTTTTAATTGTATTAAGCACTGTGAATTCCAAGAACTAACATCAGAAGGGTGGCGTGGTGAGAGTTGAGTGAACAAGGGAGCAGGCAGATATCATATGGGATTAGAAAGGACTAGAACAAGTATAGGCACAGTAAGCAGTTCAAATTGTATATTCTTGCAATGAGAAGCTTATAAAATGTATAGAGAAAGAGAGTGACATGATGTGATTTGTATTTTGTGATTACCTTGGCTGTTCTGGGGCAAACAGGCTAGAATGCTGCAAACATGGACTAATAGACCTGACAAGAGATAGGATCTTGGATGGAGGTGATAGCAGTGGCAGTGGTAAGAAATGGTCAGATTTGAATATACTTTGTAAACAGAGACAGAAGATAGGTGTTGCTCATGGTTTCCTGAGAATTGTGATGAAATAAGAAGAATTGCAATGACTCCTAGGTTATTTTTCTGAAAAGGAGTGAATAGTGATGCAGTCATAAGATGTAGAAGACTTGAGGAGAAGTCTAGAATAGGGCTCAGAAGGGCAGATGCTCTATAAATGCTAATTTGGTAATTAAGAAACAGAAATAAGTACAAATTAATATTGTTGCAAGCTGTTTATATAAGTGATAATAAGTACACAGCCTTAAATATCAAATCTGTAGCATTTTAAAAAGTAGCAATGGTAACCAGAGCCAGAACTTGGAGAAAATGATATCCAGAGATAAGTCATCTTTAGAAAGTATAAAACCACAAAAACCAAGCTCATTGCTGTCTAGTCAAACCCGACTCATAGCGACCCCTCCTTGGGTTTCCGAGGCAGTGTCACTACAGAAGTAGGATTGCCCAACCTTCCTTCTGAGGAGTGGCTGGTGGGTTTGAACTGCCCTCCTTCTGGTTAGCAGTCAAGTGGCTCCTTAGGCATTATGCTACCAGAGTTCCTTAGAAAGTATAATTGAAAATTATTTCTGACAATGGCAGGACTTTAGCTTGAAATTTCTCAAAGTCTAAGAGCTCTTGTATGAATTAAATTTCATCTGAAATTATTTGCTGAATGATTAGTGATGATTTTAATTCATTTATCTCTCACTTATTTATCAGAAGATACTACTGTTTAGCATCAGAAAGAATCTCCTATTTCTAGATTCTCATGCTTTCAGTGAAGTTAGTATTGACAAGCAAAATCATCTTTATTAATAGCCACGATGGTAATCAGCTGAGAACTTTCACCTTGACCTCTATGTAGTACTCAGAAAAGATAAAGATTAGTTGCTATGATATCTTAATAACGTAAATATCCATTTAATCAAGGCATGCTTTTGCAATTCATCTCAGAGTTTAATAGTGAAGTACCAGCTCCGTAATTGGTAAGGTTTGATTAATATGTCCTTTCTTACATTCATATGGTCCCTTTACAGTAGGTTAAATTTGTTTCATTTTTCAAGTTATAATAGTTGGGGATTTCTGCTTCCTTCTCATCTCTGATATAAACTATTATACCTCAGCAATGTACACTAATTTTCTCATGATGATATTCTAGTCGCTTAAATTCAAAAATCTATACATTTAATAAAGCATTTTTGATAGCTTTATGAAGATCTAAAGACCAGACACTGGAGCATCACTATATTCGTATAAACGTTTTTGAGAAAAGGAAATAGGGAAATTTTCTTTTTTCTGTTTATCAACTAAGAGTTTGGAGATTTGTTAATACACTATTCAGTAAACCCTAAGGATAGCTTCAAATTAGTAAGAGTTACAATAATCTTGTGAAGATTTACTGTTGAGTTTCATGTTATTGTAAATGAAGGAAATCTCACTCAACAGTCAAGGCAGCAAATGCAACTCCACATGGGGTCAGGCAGCATCAATGTGCCACAGGCTTTTACCATAAATCAGACACCCTGGAATAAATTCAGAGCACTCACTTTCAAAGTTTCTATGTAATATCCTGAGCCATAATTTTTTTTTTTTTTCTTTAAACATACAGAAAACAGTTGTAAATCAAGCACTAAACTAAAAACTAGGAGACCATTTTTTTCTCTCTCTGGAATGCGTGCTAAGGTAATGGCTAATTAAAAAACATATCCTAAGGAGAAAGGCAAAGACATATTCATTCCTCAGCCTCTTTACAAAACAAAATCACTGAGTCAGTTCTGAGCCACACATGTCAAGTAGAACTGTATTCTATATAGATTTCGATGGCTGATTTTTAAAACATCTCCAGGCATTTCTTCCGAGGCCTCTGGAAGAATTCAAAGCTCCAATGTCTTGGTAAAACTGAACATGTTCACCGTTTGCACCACGCAGGGATTCCGAGCCATTTAACAAGATTAGTTGCTATGATATCTAGTCATTTAATAAGATTTATGACAAATCTATGCTATGTCAGTCCCCACAAATGTCCCACGATTTTGCTGTGTGTTTTATTTCATTTTATTTCAAGTGTAAAGTTATCACTTCTTTTCATCTACTGCCTGACCATTTTAAATGTAACGTACATCATTATCTCCATCATTATAGGCTATGGAAGAACTTTGTATCAGTAAGAATTCCTAATATTTCTTTTCAGTCTCTTCCTATTAAACCAGCATGGCTTACTACTTTGCATGTTTACCCAAAGCAGTCATGTACCATTGTGCATTGTGTTCACCATACAAAGCTACACAAGTGGAAAACTCTCTTATCATCACACTGTGGGCTCTGGAATGGAGTTGTATGTGCTTGAAGCAAGAGATGCTATTTTCTTAATTCACACAATGTTGCTCCATGGGCTAGCAACAACTCTAATTTTGCCCCACCATGTCTAGAAGGGCTGTTTCCCTGTTCATTCTACCATAGCAGACAGTTCTAACCAGCTTCAACTGCGTATGCTTTTCTATATTAAAACCTGGTACCTGATACTAACACCTTTTCCACACTAAAGCCTCCCCAAAACTCTAGGGAGCACAGACCAAATTTTCCTAATATTTTCTTTATCATATTCAACTCTAATCCCATGAGAGAATGGGGGCTGCAAGTTCACACAGATCAGTAAGTTTCCAGCCACCAGTGAGACGTCAGTGGCCACTTCTAGAAAGCATTCACTATCTTTGAATGCTTTTCTAAGATTCCTCTCACTTAGGTTAAGGGGACACCTCCCTCTTCCTTCTCCAGGGACTAGACAGTGGAAAATAACCATACTTCCTTCTACTATAGCATAACAAATCTTCCCCACGGAAATAAATCTCCTTTGTTCACAGTGGAAGTGCCTGAGGGGTCAGAATTTCTATACTGATGTTATAATCTCTTTTAAGTCCTGAAAATATCTAGGGTTCCCAGCTGCAATTTCATGACAGCTGATCTTACTTTTGCCACCTTGTTTTTTGCTTTCAGTGTTTATGCGTGTGTGTGTGTGTGTGTGTGTGCATTTGCTCTTTGTATCATGGTATAATTGCTTTTATCCTCTCCAGTGACCCAGAAACCACACATCCCATTTTAGTGAACTTATTAGTCTATAGCTAAATCTAAAAATGATTTAATATCTTTTAAACCCTATACATAAGGTTAAACTTAAGTCTAAGAATGTTCAGTGTTGTTTAAATCTTACCCAGGTAAGATCAGATAGTAACTCCAGCAGGACAGGAGCCACCTTTGTCATCCTGGCCCTTGTTCTGGTTATCTAGTGCTGCTGTGACAAGAAATATACCACAAATGATATGGCCTTAACAAATAGGAGTTTATTCTTACAATTTGGAGGCTTTAAGTCCAAGTTCAAAGTGACAGGCTCTAAGGGCTGGGAGAAAGCTCCTCAACCTTGGGGTCCAGCTCTGCCTCCTGCTCCTGGCCCACTGAAGCTAGAGGAGTTTCTTCAAGGTGTTTCTTCAATTAGACAGCTGCTGGCTGCTGAGGCTGAGAAGCCCCAAGGTTGACAAGTAAAATGACACAGTCCCGATATTACCAAACCACACAGCAGGCCATTAACTTAAGTCCATTTTAAGTCCCAAGGTTGGCAGATTGTGGTAGGCTGCTGAGTAATGACACGGCTCCATGCAGGGTCCAAGCATGCCATAGGCTAGAGACCATTCCCAAGGCTTCTCCTTAAATACAAGAAGCAGACCACATCCCAAAGGTAGCTACTCAGCTGCTTGTGTAGATCCCACAATGGAGTTGATTGCCAGTCTTATCATGAGGAATAACTACCACGAGCTGCCCAGCCACTCAACCAGCCCCAGCCAAGATGACACACAAACATAACAACCACAGCTCTTCCAGTGTCCAAATCAGTACCTGGTAGGTTTTCTGTACAGAAAACACAATGTTATAGTGAATTAAATGAGAATGGTTATACATTTTCTGATCTTGCTGCCCACATTTCTTGGAGTTTTACATTTGGAGTTAGATCAGTTTATTTTATACTGTATTTAATTCTATATTTCATTCTGGAATAATTGTCATATGGCTATACAATTCAACTTACAACAATGTTTAGACAACTCTATGTTTAACTTTTTTCAAATGGTACCATCATTTTTTTTTCTTTTTAATAATTCAGATTCTCCATTCCTAAGATTTTAATTTGAATTATTTCTTACTCAGTTGGAATATAGCTTCTCAAATTAAAAAAAAAAAAAAAAACTTAAGAGGTATGTGTAAGTGCCATACATTCTATCACATTGTTATGTGCCCTTGAGTTGATTCTGAGTCAGAGTGACCCTATGGACAACAGAGCAAAGCCCTTCCTGGTCCTGTGTCATCCTCACAATCATTGCCATATCTGAACCCATTTTCCAATCACTGGCTCAATCCATCTCATTGAGAGTCTTCTGTTTTTGCTGACCCTGTTCTTTACACAGGATGATATCCTTCTCCAGAGACTGGTCCTTCCTGATAACATGTCCCAAGTATGTGAGACAAAGTCTCACCACCCTTGCTTCCAAGGAGCATTCTGGCTCTACTTCCTCCAAGACAGATTTGTTTATTCTTCTGGTAGTGCATGTTTCAGTCAATATTCTTCTCCAGCACCATATTTCAAATGTATCAATTCTTCTCCAGTCTTCCTTATTCATGGTCCAGCTTCCACATACATATAAGGTGATTGAAAATACCACAGCTTGGTTCAGTTACATTTTAGTCCTCCAAGTAACATCTTTGCTTTTTAACCCTTTAAAAGGTCTTTTGCAGCAGATTTGCCCATTGTAATACATTGTTTGATCTCCTGACTGCTGTTTCCATGGGCATAAATTATATATCCAAATAAAATGAAATCCCTGATAACTTCAATCTTTCTCCATTTATCATGATGCTGCTTATTAGTCCAGTTGTGAAGATTTTTGCTTTTTTTATGTTGAGGTATAATCCATACAGAAGGCTGTAGTTTTTTATCTTCATCAATAAGTACTTCAAGTTCTCTTTGCTTTCAGCTGGCAAAATGGAGTCATCTGCCTGTGGCAGGCTGTTAATGATCTTCCTCCAGTCCTGATGATGTGTTCTTCTTCATATAGTCTAACTTCTCAGATTATTTGCTCAGCATACAGATGGAATAAGTATTGTAAAATGAAACAACTCTGACACACACCTTTTCTGATTTTAAACCACACAGTATCTCCTTGATTTGTTCAAACTACTTCCTCTTGGTCTATATACAGATTCCACATAAGCACAAATAAGGGTTCTGGAGTTTCCATTATTCACAATGTTATCCATAATTTGCTGTGATTCACAGAGTAGAATGCCTTTGAGTAGACAATAAAACACAACTAAAAATTTTTCTTGTACTCTCTGCCTTCAGTCAATAGCCATCTGACATTAGCAATGATATCCCTTATTTCACATCCTCTTCTGAGTCCAGTTTGAATTTCTTTCTGGCTGTTCCTTATAGATGTCCAGTTGCAATTGTTTTTGAATGATCTTCAGCAAAATTTTACTTGCATAAATTAAATGTTACTTTAAATATCTACTGATAAAAGAACTAACAAATCTATCCTGGAAGAAGTGCAGCCAGAATGCTCCTTGGAAGTGAGAATGGCCAGACTTTGTCTCACCTACTTTGGTCATGTTAAGAAGGGACCATTTCCTGGAGAAGTATATCATGCTTGGCAAAGTGGAGGAACAATGAAAATGTGGAAGGCCTTCAATGAGATGGACTGACACAGTGGCTGCAATGATGGGCACAGGTATAGCAAGGATCATGGGGCTGGCACAGGACCAGGCAGTGTTTCATTCTGCTGTACATGAAGTTGCTATGAGTCAGAGATGACTCCACGACACACAACAACAACAACATATTTACACATAAGATATGTTTCAGGTCATTATAAAATTGACAGAAATATAATATTACCAAGAGGCTAACATATACATGTCAGTCATATATATATATATAGAGAGAGAGAGAGAGAGAAAGAGAGAGAGAGAGAGAGAGAGAGTATAATATTAATACATATTAACACAATAATAAACTCACAAAAACCTCACTATCATCAAGTCAATTCTGACTCATAGCAACCCCCATTGGGTTTCCAAGGTGGTAAATCTTTATGGAAGTAGATTGTCCCATCTTCCTTCCATGCAGCCACTGGTGGGTTTGAACTGCCAAACTTCTGGTTGGAAGTCAAATGCCTTGGGCACTGTGCCACCACAGCTCCTTATACAATAATAGTAATATCATTAAATTATATATATATATATATATATAT
>NW_006922582.1:97462-98712 GCF_000298275.1 Orycteropus afer afer
GCCCAAAACTCATAAGACTAATTAGAGAAAAAGAGAGTAAGTCAAATTTGCAATAAAATGTGTCAGAAAAATAATATTAAAATATAAAATGGTATTGACTACAAAATTGAGTTGAAATAAAAAAATCTTTGAAATTAATTCAGGAAGGTAAAATATACTTAGAACATAAAATAAATTAAGAAATTTGCAAAGAATTATTCTCTCATCAATCTTCCATTAGTCATCTACATTCAAAGAATCTAGATAAAAATTATAAAGCAAATTTTCAAATTTTCCAGGCAAAAGTAACTTCAATGATATGTAAACTGTTACAGACTTGAACATTAAAATGTATTCCATCATCCTCTCTTTGCTGTTCTTCCAAGTCACAGGGATTCAATAAATAATAGTGAATTGGTCTGGGAGTAAGCAATCAAAGATTTTTGCAGAGGAATTAAGAAAAAAGCCAGTTATTTTCTAGTTACAGAAAAGTGTCTGAAGAGGTAATTGGGGACCACATCTTCAAGAAATATTTGTCTAAGAACCATAGCATCATATATATTTTATGTCTATAATTAAACCTATGAACAACAACATATATCTATATATCTACCTATTTATCTATATACAGGCAGTTCCTGAGTTACACAGAAGATTTGTTCCTGAGTGTGTTACTAAGTCAAATTAGTAGGTAAGTCAGAACAGGGACATAAGTTTCTTATTTAACCTTACCCTAGTGTAAGAAACAACTTAAAGTCTTTTCAATAATTTAAAAGCTTCATATGCAATACGTGAAGGTGAGTGTGATGAAGGATTTGTTGTGAGTAGTGGTTAGTTGAATCATTTCAAAGTCAGGGCAAGTTTACAGAATATTAAAGGGCAAGTATGGGTTGTCCATAAATAGGATATTAGTAGCCCAAGGGTTACCAACACTTTAATATGAATACACCCACTCCTCACTTATCAACATGGTTAGGTTCCAAAGACCAGGTCATTAAGTGAAATTAGCTTTATGCAAAAATGGAGGTTGACCACATCAGATCACAAAATGGGGGATTGCAATATCATTACATAACTGCCAACCCACTCAGAATCATGGCCTAGTGAAGTTTATATATAATGCTAATCATTGCAGCCAATATTACTGTCACCTCAAAGCTAGGCATTTGTTACTGCCAGATATATATCATTAATACACAAAATAGTTGGATAGTTGCAGTGTAGTAAATTACTTTGTGTGGCTTTTCTACTCATAAGTCTCTGTAAACTCC
>NW_006922582.1:99187-103128 GCF_000298275.1 Orycteropus afer afer
GGAGGGAGGCAGCATGTTTGGCCTTGCAGTAATAGGCCTTGGGTTACTGCTGGTAATCCTGTCTTCCTCTTGTGGGATTAGAGGAGGTCAGAACATGTGGCCTCCTTGCCGTTTTTGCAATAGTAGATTTTTTATTGTTGCCAAAAATGCCAAATGTTGGATTATGAAATAGCCCACAAGTAGGAAGTAGGTAATGAAACTAATAGAGCTCTGGTAGCGTAGTGCCTAAGGCACTTGACTGCTAACCAGAAGGCTGGCAGTTCAAACCCACCAGCCACTCCTGTGAAAGAAGATTGGGCAATCTACTCCATAGTGATACTGCCTTGGAAACCCAAAGAGGGGTCTCATGAGTCAGGTCTGACTCAACACATGACAACAACAACAACAACAATGAAACTAATGAATTGAAATCCGAAATAAAAGACTAACTAATCAGGTGTATATTTAAAAAGCAATGCCACTTTGATTTATTCCAGGCATATATAAGTTACATATGGAAATGTATTAATATAATATGAATTATGAATAAAACCAAACTCCAGACTCACTGCTGTAGAGTTGGTTCTCTCTCATAGTGACCCCTCCTTGGGTTTCCAAGGCAGTATCTCTATGGAAGTAGGTTGCCCGGTCTTCCTTCTGAGGAGTGGTTGGTGGGTTTGAACTGCCAAACTTCTGGTATATGTCAAACTAAAAAAAAAGTTCAAATAATTCATAATACATTGAAAAAAGACATTTGAGAAGACTTAACATCCACTGCTAAAGAAAAATGGCTTTCCTAAAGAAAACCACCACTCATCTATCAGTTTATCATACTGTAGTGGCTTGCATGTTGAGGTGAGGCTGGAAGATATGGCACCAGTACTTCAAATATCAGTAGGGTCACTTATGGTGAACAAGTTTCAGAGTCTCTTCCAGACTAAGATAGACTGAGAAGGACAGGACCATCCACTTCTGAAAATATTGCCCACTGAAAACCTTATGAATAGCAATGAAACACTGTCTGATATATTACTGAAAATCTTTAAGAATAGCAGTGAAAATTGTCTGATATAGTGCTGAAAGATGAGTCCCTTGTGTTGGAAGACACTCAAAATATGACTAAGGAAGAGTTGCTTCCTCAAAGTAGAGTCAACCCCAATGAACTGGATTGAATAAAGCTTTTGGGACCTTCATTTGCTGGTGTGGCAAGACTTAGATAAGAAGAAATAGCTGAAAACATCTATTAATAATCAGAGCATGGAATGTACAAAGTATGTATCTAGGAAAATTAGAAGTTGTCAGAAATGAAATGGAACACATGAAGATTGATATCCTAAGACTGATATAGTAAGCTGAAATGGACTAGTTGGAGCCATTTTGAATCAGACAATCATATGGTCTACTCTGCCAGGAATGACAAATGGAAGAGGAATCATTTCTCATTTATCATCAAAAGAACATTTCAAGATCTATATTGAAGTACAATGCTATCAATGATAGGATAATATCCATGAGGCTACAAGGAAGACCAGTTGATATGACTATTATTCAAATTTATGCAGCAAACACCAAAGCAAAAGATGAAGAAATTGAAGACTTTTACGAGCTTCTGCAGTCTGAAACTGACCAAACATGCAACCAAGATATATTGATAATTACTGGTGATTGGAAACCAAAAGTTGGAAACAGAAGAAGCATCAGTCATTGTAAAATATGGCCTTGGGGATAGAAATGATGCCAGAGATCACATGATAGAATTTTGCAAGATTAATGACTTATTCATTGCAAATACCATTTTTCAACAACATATATGGCAACTATACCTATGGACCTCACCAGATGGAATATACAAGAATCATATCAACTGCACCTGTGAAAAGAGGTGATGAAGAACCTCAATATGATCAGTCAGATTGAGGTCAGGAGCTGATTGTGGAACAGACCATCAATTACTCCTATGAAAGTTCAAGTTGAAGCTGAAGAAAATTAAAACAGGCCCACAAGAGTCAAAATACAACTTTGATTATATCCCACCCGGATATAGAGACTATCTGAAAAATAGATTTGACTGATTGAACACCAATGAATGAAGACTAGATGAGTTGTGAAAAGACATTAAGAACATTATACATAAAGAAAGCAAAAGGTCATTAAAAAGATAAAAAAGTAAGAAAAGACCAAAAGGGATTTCAGAAGAAATCATGAAACTTGCTCTTGAACAGAGAATAGCTAAAGTCAATGGAAGAAATCATGAAATAAAAAAGCTGAACAGATTTCAAAGGGTGGCTCGAAAACTCAATGTCAAGTATTATCATGAAATGTGTGAAGATCTGGAATTAGAAAACCAAAAGGGAAGACACACTTGACATTGCTCAAGCTGAAAGAACTGAAGAAATAATTCAAGCCTCAAATTGCAATATTGAAGGCTTCAATGGGCAAAATATTGAAAAATGCAGGAAGTATCAAGAACAAATGGAAGGAATATACAGAGTCACTTTACAAAAAGAATTGGTCAATGTTCATCCATTTCAGAAGGTAGCATATGATCAAGAACCAATGGTAAAGAAAGAAGTCCAAGCTGCACTGAAGGAATTGGTGAAAAATAAGCTTCCAGGAATCGACAGAATAGCAATCAAGATGTTTCAACAAATGGATGCAGCACTGGAGGCACTAATTCATTTATGCCAAGAAATTTGGAAGATAGCTACTTTGCCAACTGACTGGAAGAAATCCATATTTGTGCCCATTCCAAAGAAGGGTGATCCAAGAGGATGCAGGAATTATTGAACCATATCATTAATATCACACACAAATAAAATTTTGCTGAAGATAATTCATAAAGTTTGCACCATTACAACAACAGGAAGCTGCCAGAAATTCAAGGTGAACTCAGAAGATGGTGAAGAATAAATGATATCATTGCTCATGTCACATGGATAATGGCTGAAAACAAATATCAGAAAGATGTTTATCTGTGTTTCATTGACTGTGCAAATGCACTTGACTCTGTAGATCATAACAAATTATGGCTAACCTCTCAAAGAAAGAAATTCCAAAAGTTCCTAAGGCACTTGACTGCTAACCAGAAGGCTGGTGGTTCAAACCCACCAGCTACTCCTAGGAAGGAAAATAGGGCAATCTACTGTAGTGATACTGCCTTGGAAACCCAAGGAGATGTCTCTATGAATCAGATCTGACTTAACGTCAGTGAGTTTGGTTTTTTTGGTTTTAACTTTGCTCATGAGGAACCTATATTTAGAGGAAGTGGCAGTCAGTTCAACATAATAAAGGGGTACTGCATAGTTTGCAATCAGGAAAGTGTTTTTCAGGGTTGTAACTTTTCACTATACTTTCACCATCCGTATGCTGAGCAAATAACCCAAGAAGTTGGACTAGATGAAGAAGAATGTGGCATCAGGATTGAGAAGACTCATTAACAACCTGCAATATGAAGATGCCTCAACTTTCCTTGCTGAAAATGAAGATGACATAAAGCACTCATTGATAAAGATCAAAGACTACACTCTTCAGTATGGATTACACCTCAACATAAAGAAAATAAAAATCCTCACAACTGGGCCAATAAGCAGCACCATGATAAATGGAGAAAAGATTGAAGTTGTCAGGGATTTCATTTTACTTAGATCCACAATCAATGCTCATGGAAGCAGCAGTCAAGAAATTAGCCATCATGTTGTACTGGGTAAATCTGCCACAAAAGACCTCTTTAAGGTGTTAAAATGCAGAAGGCACTTTGAAGACTAAGATGCACCTGACCCAAGCCATGCTATTTTCAATCACCTCATATGCATGTGAAAGCTGGACAATAAATAAGGAAGGCCAAAGAAGAATTGATGCACTTGAATTGCGGTGTTAGCAAAAAATACTGAAAATACCATGGATTGTCAGTACAATCAAAGCTGTCTTGGAAGAAGTATTGCCAGAATGCTGCTTAGAAGTGA
>NW_006922582.1:103438-111334 GCF_000298275.1 Orycteropus afer afer
CTTAGTATAATAAAACCTATCTCAATCCTTTCAGTCACCATCATATTAAACACTGTGTGCATGTTCATTGTCCAAACAATACAAATCATTGTATTCTCTAGAAAACTTTTTCTCTACAAAAAATGCACACATGATTATTCTGAATCAGATAACTAAGGCAATTAAATAGGAAATTGAAATAAAAGCTTAAAGTGCTGAAATACAGGAGAAAAATAAAATATTTATCTCTATAAAAAAAATTAAAGGAAGCGACTAAGAAGCTACTAGAAATAGAAAGTGAATTCTGTACATTAGATCATTAAGCTGAAAAATTAATATATTTTCAACAATTAGAAAATATAACATGAAAATATTTCACATGCAAAGTATAAAGAAATGTAGAAGGAATTAACCTCACAGGAAATGTGTTAATCTGTTTGAATAAATAGAAGAATCTACTCAGAAACAGAAGACCAAAATGAACATGCAGAAAACACAGATTACTGGATAGAAAGGCTCATATCTATAAAGATAGAAATTATCCCCAAGCTGAACTATAGATTTATTTCAGTTTTGACCAGAATACTGATATTATTTCAGTGAATTGATCAAAATTTTCCTAAAGTTCTCTGAATGTCCAAAGAAGTTATGAGAAAGAGGATTAATGAGGGAGGACTTGTCCTTCCAGATTCCGATATGTACTCTAAATCTATCAAAATTAAAATAGTGTGATACTAGCATCAAAATAGAGAATAGTATATAAATATATATTTATACTATATTATTTGGGCAATCCTACTTCTTAGTGATACTGCCTCAGAAACCCAAGGAGGGGTCGCTATGAGTCGGGGGTGACTCAACGGCAAACAACAACAACAACAACATATTATAGTTACAAAAAAATATAAATAAATATAAAAATCAGTAACCATAAAAAATAGTTATGACTACACATAAATTTAAAACTTATATGTCCACCAAATATATACCAATAAAATTAAAATGATAAGTAGAGAACTTAGGGGAAAATATATGCCATATATTTCCTGCAAATCTTTCCTTATGTACGAAACTCTTAACAACCAATAAAATAAATAAACATTCTAATGGAAAAATCCACAAAGAACACCAAAAATTTAAAATTTAAAAATAAAAGAAAAAGCTCATCCTCCTTAGGAACTTAGTTTTGCATCTTGAAATAAAATTATATTAATTTTTGCCTCTCCAATTATTGAGGTGAAATTTATTATTGAAGTTATTTTTTTTAAAAAAAAAGTTTTAGTGTTAGCATGGACTCAGAACAAAAAGACACTTGTTCACTAATTTTAAGAGAAATACCTGATATAACCTGAAGGACAATTTGGTAATATATGACAAAGTCAGATCCCATTACCTTAAAATTCTACCTTCTTGGGAATTATGCTGAAGAAATGATTATACAAGCATATATGAAGGTTTTTTATTTTTGTTATACATAACAAAAATCTGAAAATTAGAAAAGGCTAGATAAAATGATTGTATGTCCATATAATAGAATGCTAGATGTCTACTGAAAATAATGATGCTGATGTATGTTTATGTGCATCTATAGTGTGATCTCATTTAAAACAAAAAGAAAAAAAAAAATGGAGTTAACATAAGAAAAAAAAAAGCCTCACTGCTGTCTAGTCAGATCCAACTCATAACGACACCTCCTTGGGTTTCCAAGGTGGTATCTATGTAGAAGTAGATTGCTCAACCTTCCTTCCCAGGAGTGGCTGGTGGGTTTGAACCACTAGCCTTCTGGTTAGTAGTCAAATTCCTCAGGCACTACACCACCAGAGCTGACTATATTAAACAATTACCAAGTTGAGTATTCAAAAACATAATGTTTTTTATTCTAGAGCTGATTTTATTTTCTAATTTTGGATCTCCAACAAGCCAGCCTTATGGCAGGCAATTTAATTTAGTTCTTGCATTATAATTCTGCCCAAGCCAATGATTTAGCAGTCAATTTAGGTTGTATGAATCATCTACAGTTTGGTTCAAAGCACCATCCCAGACATGTTTTCCAACCCCGTTTCTGGGCCTCAGTTTTCCAGTTGATCTCAGTTAGCAGCAAAGCACTTAACTACATCCATAGTGAGATGCTAGAAATGTTTTTAAGATATGACTTTCTAAATTCACAGCTGCCCAAACAGTCTTCTAATTCACTTGATTAACAATTTATGTTCCAACACTGTTGAGAAGACCACTGAGTCACATAGGCTCACCTCATCCGTAATTCTGACTTCTGGGAGATAAACAGATTATATCAGAATTTTGTACAATTAGCTTTCAAAAAGTAAGCATACTTTATCCAAAGAAAACCTACCATTTAGTAAATGCTTATCAATTCAGATTAGTTCTAGAAACACTGTTTAAAATTGATTATGTTTGTTCAGAATAGTTCATTGATTAGAAATGGTATTTTCCCAAAATGTAAGGAAAAGGTTATGATTGACTCACCATACTAACCACAAATCCAAAGCCACAAATACTAAAGGCAACTATATTAAATGAGTGTTAACACTGAAAAAAGCTAATCATGACTCAGGAAGCTTGAAATCCCAGCGTGCTGATTTAGCACGCATAAAACTTTCCTGTCATGTTTCATGAATCATCACATTTTCTAACTGAATAATTTGATTTCTTGCAGGAAATATACCAAGATTGCATCTTGGAGTAACCAACAACATTAGGAATTGGAACTTTTTTTTTTTTTTTTTTTGACAATTTAACACTTTGAACTTTAAATTTCCCAAGGGACAGTACTTACAAGAAAAAGAAACAAGCCCAGAACTCTGACTTTCAGAAACTTCAAATTCACAAGTGTTGCAGAAAATATCTAGTCAAAGGCAGCTGAGAATCAGGAATGGCGTGTGGCAGCAAGGAAATCACTCAGGACCAAGTGTCCTATGTACTTAGAGTTCAGCTGTCTAAGAAACATAAGGGCACCCTCCGTACATGTCCACCTTCAGTTGCCCTGACATCACTACCATGGAGTAAGCAGAAAATTTAATGTAACCTAATGTAACACAATTATTTCTTTACCTCTGTGAAGAGTTAAATAGTTTATTCCAATTTTGTTACTTCCTCAGAAGACATATTATAGGGTGAGCTTAGTTAAATTCCAGTAATCAAACAAAGTAGCAAATCTTGTAATTGTTGATAATAGTGAGTTTTATATCCACCTTAAAATACATGATTGCACTCATGTGGTCTTCGTAAGACTTAAGCCCACATGTCAGAGTTCAATACTAGAAAAAGAAATACTTTAGGTCCTTTAAAGGAAATAGATGTAATATAAGAAATTTGAGGTTCACAAGAAAATTGGAAGTTTGGAATGAGCAGACTTTAGGTTGGGCCTTGAGGAATGACTTCTTGAACACTGCACAACTGAGCCACCAAGAGGGCTGCTGATTCTATCACCATAAGAAGAATCAAGAGGCCACCACTGGAAATTTTAAGGCAAGAACTTTCTGCTATAATTGAATGTTGCTGCTGCTGCCACCTTCACTACTGCCTTTTTAACACCTCCCAGAACTAGAGGTGGACACTGGAACACTGCTGCAGAAAAACCCCATGTCTTTCTATCTTGTTTTCTGGAAGAAAGAAAAAGGAAAGAAAAAAACTGCAGGAATATGGTTTCCATATCAGTCCTACCTTCTAGATCTTGATTGGGTAAATGCCTCTAAATGATAGAATTCAATTTGTTTACTTCCAAATCTCAGTAACAACAGAGCCTGGGAAATACTTTCGCTTCTCAACCTGTACAGTACAAGAAACGTAAGCAGAAAAAAGTAGAAATGGGTGCCGAGGACAGACAAACAAACCACATCTACCACAGGCGGGAGTTGGTGTTTCCAGATGGGGAAACTGAGGTTCAGGGAATTTAAGTACAAGGCTTCAATGCTAAGTAAATTGAATCACCAGGAATAAAACCTATGGGTTTTGATGCCAAATCTAGTATGTTTTCCAATATACCATTCTGTGTTGACTGATTGTAAAAATTATAAATCTAGAAATAGAAACAATTGATCGTACTCCCTAAGAGGAACTAACATTTCCTAACATTTATTTGTTCATCCATCAGGCTAATATTATGCTCCAAAGAGAAGGTCAATTTAGGAAGAATCTATAAATAGCAATGCTTCTCAGAGGACGTTAAGCAGTTGATAGAATATAGGGAGTACAGATGAAACAAGCATGCAAACTGCACATTACAGTGCTCATTCAAAATCCACAGAGCACAGAACTAAGCAGTGGAAAAGACAAAATTAATGTTCTGAACTTTTTATCCAAGTCCCCCCAAATTATAAATGTCAAAGAGTAAAAGAAAAACTTATTGATATTATCGGAATTAAATTCACAATTGCTATTTGAGCCCAATGTAATATATTAACGTAATTTAAATAAATACTAGTGAAATTATCTCTTATAAAGATACTGACTTTAAAGATGTAACTATAAAGCTACCTAATATAACTTAACTTGCTTATCAGCTTTCTAATACAGGACTTATCTCTTTTCTTGGTAATTGGTTCTTTAAAAAAATAAAAGAATTGTTATCCGGGTCTTTGTAGTGGATCATAATTTAATCAAATGTGAAATTTTAGGATGATTTTGAGAATATTCATCCCAAATTCATCAATAGGCAGGCAGCAAATGTCTTCACAGTCACTTTACAGATCTCCAAGGCAACCTTTGGAGTAACTTTTGTGACTATCTCTTTAAGGCAAAGCATTTTGGAAGAGGTCTCCTGAGAATATTTATAACAAATCTCTCCTGACTTTCTTTTAAGCAAGAAAGAAAAATCCATTTAAGACAAAGCTTTAAGGCAAAATGTTACCTGACTTCAGATTCAAACTTTTCATTTATTAGGGAAGAAATTAAAGTCTTTAGGGGGTGCTGAATGAATCTATTCTGAGAATGAAGAAGGTACTTTAGGTAAATTGTGTCTAATTCTGGCAAGAGAGACATGTTCCCAGGCTGCCAACATTCTCTCTTCTGGAAGTACCACAACTCTACTTCACAGAGTAGGTGCATTGATTGTTTAAGTGAGAAATAATAATAAAAAGAGGATGAAGTTGAATTACAGCAGCTTCTATTTATTGAACCTCCTGTGTGCCAACCATGTTAGATGCTTCACATATATTGTCTTTCTTCATCTTTAAAACATTAATATAAGCATTAATAATCCCATATTACAGAAATGGAAACCAAGGCTCAGAGAAGCTGAAAATATGCCTAACATCACACAGCTAATAAGTGAAGGAAGCAAGACTCAAACCTTGGTCTACTGACTTCAAAGTTTACAGGCCCACCTCCATAGTGTAACAATGAGAAACCCATTAACTTGATTAAAGACCATTTCTACACAAAGAAGTTATTGTATTTTTACACAAATAACAAATGCTTTTTACAATTTTTTAAAAAATCATGCAACTCCCTTGCATATTAGTTTCCTATATGTGCTTGTATGCTTGTGCACATTATTTATGTGGACACGTTATATGTGAAAAAATACGGTACTCAAATAGAGACAGTCTGAGACAAGCAATGTAGGCTGACACAATGACCAAAAACCTACACGCTGTAAAACTGCAGCAGCATGAGAAAAGCTTTGCAATCTTACCTGAATATCTATAGCAATCAATGTAAACGTTATTCAAGTTCAGCAAATTTGCCTCTAGCAAAATACAGCTAAATTTGTTCTACTTATGGGAATAGAAGCATAGTAAAGACTCCTCATTTGCAGATATACCCCAGGCTTGAATTTTCACCTTAACATAGTTAAGGGATACATCAGAGAAAGGGATGCATAGCTATGACTAAACAAGTTGTTCTTGAAATGACAATCAGCACACATCCCCCAATTCTATGCTGATTTTCTTTCTCAAGAAAGGAGCATATTACTAATACAAGAATGGTCATTTCTAGACATATTTCTCATGCCTAATGTTTTCCACATAGTTGATAATCTCATCATTTATTGTGTGCCTTAAACACATTATACTTTTTAGAATTCTTAGGGTAAAAATAATTTTCTAACTATATAGTCAGTTCATTTAGCTTACCTCACTTTGTTTTGTGTAAGTTTTTTTTTTCTTTCTGCTAGTTAATTGCACATTTTGTTCTATCATTCCATGAAATGTCTGCAACTTATTTTAATGCAGACATTGAAAATCAGATGTGATATCTAAAGCATTGTAACTGAATTGTGTGGGAAGAAATACTCAGGACTGATTATTCTTCATACAGGTTTTCAAAAAACATTCAGCTTTTCAGCTGCCACATCACATTATAAATTAATTTTGCCTCCAAATAATGTTCATTTTAATTATTTTTTACTTCACTACTCTAACAGATTATCTTGGCTCAAATTAAGAAACACTAGACACCAATCTCTCTGGATGCTTTCAGACGCTACAATCATATATAGTCACTTTAACTGTCTGTGAATCCTTAAGGGCCTTTAAACAGTTCCTAGCCATATTTCCTGTTTTGCCTGGGGATCATGAAACCCATAGAAAAGAATGTCTATCATCCTGGAATGGTGGCACTGGTGGTGGAGGGTGGGTATGGAAACCAATTGTTATGGTTATATGTTAGTTGTTGTTAGGTGCCGTCTACTCAGCTCTGACTCATAGCAACCCTGTGCAAAACAGAATGAAACACTGCCAGGACTTGCGCCATCCTCACAATTCTTGCTACACCTGATCCCCACAGTACAGCTACTGTGTCAGTCCACCTCACTGACGGTCTTCCTCTTTTACACTGATGCCCTACTTTGCCAAGCATGATATACTTTTCCAGGGAATGGCCCCTTCTGAACACATGACCAAAGTAGGTGAAATGAAGTCTGACCATCTCACTTCCAAGGAGCACTCTGGCTGCATTTCTCCCAGGACAGATTTGTTCGTTCTTCTGGTAGTCCATGGTATTTTCAGTATTCTTTGTGAAGACCAAAATTCAAAGGCATCAACTCTTCTTTGGTCTTCCTTATTCATTGTCCAGCTTTCACATGCATAGAAAACCAAAAACCAAACTCACTGCCATGGAGTGGATTCTAACCCACAGCGACCCCAATTGGATTTCCAAGGCTGCAAATCTATATGGAAGCAGACTGACCCATCTCTCTTCTTTGGAGCAGCTGGTTGGTTTGAACCACTGATCTTTTGGTTAGCAGCCAAAGGCCTTAACAATTACACCACCAGGGCTCCTTTTCACATGTATATGAGGCAATTGAAGCATTCTGGCTTGGGCTAGGTGTACCTTACTCTTCAAAGTGACATCTTTACTCTTTCACACTTTAAAGAAGATTTTGCAGCAGATTTGCCCAGTGCAATATGACATCTGATTTCCTGACTGCTGCTTCCATGGGTTTTGATTGTGAATCCAAGTAGAATGAAATCACTGACAACTTAAATCTTTTCTCTGTTTATCATGATATTGCTTATTGGTCCAGTTGTGAGGATTTTTCTTTTATTTATGCTGAGGTATAAACCATTCTAAAGACTGTAGTCTTTGATCTTCATCAGTAAGTGCTTCAAGTCATCTTCACTTTCAGTAAGCATGGTTGTGTCATCTACATATACGAGGTTGTTAATGAGTCTTCCTCCAATCGTGATACATTCTTCTTCTTCACGTGCTTCAGCTTCTCAGATTATTTGCTCAGCATACAGATTGAATAAGTATGGTGAAAGAATACAACCCTGATGTATACCTTTCCTGATTTTAAACCATGCAGTATCCCTTTGTTCTGTTTGAATAACAGCCTCTTGGTCTACATACAAGATTGTCATGAGCACAGTCAAGTGTTCTGGAATTCCCATGTTTCTCAATGTTATCCATAATTTGTTATGATCCACACAGTTGAATGCCTTTGCATAGTCA
>NW_006922582.1:112264-114128 GCF_000298275.1 Orycteropus afer afer
TATATAAGAAGCAGCTTTGAGAATGGTCTCTACCTTATGGCACACTTGAACTTTGCATGTAGCCATGTCATTGTTCAGCAGGCTGCCCTGCTCTGCCAACCTTGGGACTTTCAATGGACTTGAGTTAATGGTCTGCCATGTGGCTGGGTAATATCGGGACTATGCCTTTTTACTTGTCAACATTGGGCTTGTCAGTTTCAGCAGCAAACAGCTATATGAGTGAAGAAAAGCCTCTAGCTCCCGTGGGTTGGGATCAGGAGGCAGAGCTGAACCCCAAGGTAGAGTGGCATTCACCCAGCCCCTAGACCTGGCACTTTGAACTCAGACTTAAAGCCTCCAAACTGTAAGAGAATGAACTCCTGTTTGTTCAAGCCATCCCATCTGTGGTATATTCTTGTCAGAGCAGCACTAGGTAACCAAAACAGACAGGAAAATACCACCAATGGGTAGCTTTAACAAACAGGAATTTATTCTCTTACAGTTTTACAGGTTAGACGTCCTAGTTCAAAGTGCCAGGCTCTAAAGGCTGGGTGAAAGTCCCTCAACCTTGGGCTTCAGCTCTGCCTCCTGCTCCCAGCCTACTGAAGCTGGAGGATTTTCTTCACTCAGGTAGCTGCTGGCTGCTAAGGCTGACAAGCCAAGGTTGACAAGTAAAAAGGCATAATCCCAATATTAGTAAACAACATGGTAGGCCACTAATTCAAGTCCAGAAAAAGTCCCAAGATTGGCAGGGCATGGCAGGCTGCTGAACAATGACTTGACTACATGCAGGATTCAAGCATACCAAAAAGTTATAGAGGATTCTCAAAGCTTCTCCTTATACACAGGAAGCACACCATATCCCTAAAGCAGCTACTTGGTGTCTCACCACTCAGCAGATTCCACCATGGAGTTGATTGCTAGTCTCATCATGGGGAATAACTACCACCATCTGTGCAGCCACTCAAAACCAGGCCCATCCAAGCTGACATATAACCTAAAAAACAAAAAATCAAACAAACAAACAAAAAACAAACCTCACTATCATCATAACTAATCACTTTGGGTTTCCAAGGAGGTAAATCCTTACAGAAGTAGATTGCCCAGTCTTCACTCTGCCAAGTGGCTGGTGGGTTTGAACTACAAACCTTCTGGTTAGCAGTCAAACATTTTAGGCACTACACCACCAGAGTTCCTTGACATATAATCTTAACTACCACAAATTTCATCTTTCACTTTAGTGGTTGGTGCATAAATTTAAATAATAGTAGTAGTAACCAGTGATATACTCAAAATCAAAACTATTTTCATTGCCAATGAGTTGAATTCCTCCTCAAAGTGACCCTATATGTCAGAGAATAACTGCATCATAGACTTTCCAAGACTGTAATATTTATGAAAGCAGACTACCACATCTTTCTCCCATGGAGTGGCTGGTGGATCCAAACTGCCAACCTTCTGATTAGCAGCCAAGTACTTAAACACTACACCACCAGGCTATCTATATGTATATAGGCACCATTTAAGTTGTTGAAAAAAGGTATTTGCAATGCATAAGTCATTGGTCTTGCAAAATTCTACAAGGAAATAATACAAAGGAGCCTGAAAAAAAAATGCATTCTCTACCAGAGGAAATATTAAAATAAATAAATAAGAGTAGTATTGCTATATAATGGGAGTTTCTCCTCTAATATTAGATCATGGCACAGATAAACCCTACCACCATTACCACCACCACCACCACCACCACCAGGGTAGTGATTCCCCATTTGCCACTCCCTACTCAGATCCATTCTGTTATATTTATTCCAGGAAAGCTGATCACTGCAGCTTGCATTGCCTAGAATAATTAAAGCCCAGAAGGACATCAGAAAGCAGAAAAAAA
>NW_006922582.1:115248-116303 GCF_000298275.1 Orycteropus afer afer
TATTTATCATGATGTTGCTTATTGGTCTAGTTGTAAGGTTTCTTTGTTTTCTTTTTGTTGAAGTGTAACTCACACTGAAGACTTAGTCATTGATCTTCATCGATAAGCACCTCAAGTCCTCTTCACCTTCTTCAAACAAGGTTCTGTCATTTGCATATTTCAGGATGTTAATGAGTCTTCTTCTAATCCTGATGCCGCATTCTTCTTAGTGTCAAAACCCACTGCCATTGAGTCAATTCTGACTCATAGCAACCCCCATAGGGTTTCCAGGGCTATAAATCTTTACAGAAGCAGATTGCCTCATCTTCCTCACACAGAGCAACTGGTGAGTTTTAACCACCAACCTTCTGGTTAGCAGCCAAATGCTTCAGTTATATAGTCCAACTTCTCAAGTTATTTGCTCAGCATACAGATTAAATAACTATGTTAAAAGGATACAACTCTGATGTACACCTTTCTTGATTTTAAACAATGAAGTATCTCCCTTTTCTGCTGAAACAACTGCCTCTTAGTCTGTGTACAGGCTCCTCATGAACACAATTAATTGTTCTGAAATTCCAATTTTTTTCAATGTTATCCATAATTTTTTATGATCCACATAGTTGAGTTTCTTTGAGTAGTCAAAGAAACACAGGTAAACATCTTTCTAGTATTCTCTACTTTCACTCATGACCCATCTAACCTCAGCAAGACATCCTTCATTCTGTGTTGTCTTCTGAATTGGGCTTGAATGTATGGCAGTTGCCTGTTGATGTAGTACTGCAACCATTTTTGAATTTTCTTTAATAATATTTTACTTACATGTGATATTAATGATATTGTTTGATAATTTCCACATTCTGTTGGATCACCTGTCTTCAAAATGGGCACAAACGTCAATCTCTTCTAATCACTTGGCCGAGTAGCTGTCTTCCAAATCTGTTGGTGTAAAGATACGAGTGCCAGTGTTGCATCTATTTGTTGAAACATTTCAATTGGTATTAGGCCAACTCCTGGAGACTTATTTTTTACCCATGCTTTCAGTTTAGGTTGGATTTCTCTCTTCTATACCATTG
>NW_006922582.1:117568-118511 GCF_000298275.1 Orycteropus afer afer
GTATGAAAGGTAGATAACAAACATTTAAGAAGAATTGATTCATTTGAATTATGGTGTTGGTGAAGAATATCATGGACTGCCAAAAAACAAACAAATCTCCTGGAAGACAGACAGTCAGAATGCTCCTTAGAAGTGAGCTGGAGAGACTTCATCTTATGTACTTTGGACACATTTTCAGGAGAGATCAATCTCTGGAGAAGGACATCACGCATAGTAGAGAGTCAGAGAAAAAAGGGGAGACCTTCAATGAGATGGATTGACACAGTGGCTGCAACGATAGCAAAAATTGAGCGCATGGTTGAGGATGAGCAGTGTTTCCTTCTGTTATACATAGGGTCATATGAGTCAGAACTACTCAATAGAACCTAACAACAATAACATACTCAAAGTCCTACTTTGCCTTTTATAGACCTCTTTTAATTTTCTTCATTGTCAAATTGACCTTTCATATGAGCAATTGATGATCTGTCTGTTCCACAGTGACCCTTGGCCTTTTTCTAACTGATGATATCGAGCTACTCCATTGTCTTTTTCCACAGATGTAATCAATTTGATTCCTGTGTGTTCCATCTAGGCTGGCAGTTCCAACCCACTAGCCACTCCTTGGAAGGAAGGTTGGCCAATCTACTTCCACAGTGATACCACCTGGGAAACCCAAGGAGGGGTCACTATGAGTCGGATCCAACTCAACGGCAGTGAGTTTTTTGTGGGCGGTGGGGTGGGGGGAGGGTATTCCATCTGGTGAGGTCCATGTATATAGTTGCCATAAGTCATTGGTCTTGCAATATTCTATCATACTATCTCTGGTGTCATTTCTACCACCAAGGCCATATTTTCCAACTACTGATCCTTCTTGTTTGTTTCTACCTTTTATGTTCCAAACACTAGTAATTATCAATACATCTTGTTTGCATATTTGATGAATTTCAGACTGCAAAAGTTA
>NW_006922582.1:118686-125181 GCF_000298275.1 Orycteropus afer afer
ATAGACTCTATGATTATTTGGTTCAAAATGGTGAATATTCGTCCATTTCAGCTCACTAATGCCTAGGATATTGACCTTCAAATGTTCCATTTCATTTTTGACAACTTCTAATTTTCTTGATTCATACTTTGTAGATTCCATGTTCCAATTATTAAAGGATGTTTGCAGATATATCTTTTCATTTTAAGTTGTACTACATCAACAAACAAAGGTCGCCAAAGCTTTACTCTATCCTCATCATGAAAGCTGGCTCTTCACTGAGGTGATAACTCTTCCTCAATTGTATTTTGAGTGCCTTCCAAATTGAGGGGCTCAGATGCCAGCACCATATCAGACAATGCTCTGCTGCTATCTATAAAGTTTTCACTGGCCAATTTTTTCAGAAATAGATCACCAGGTCCTTCTTCCTATTCTCTCCTACCTTGGAAACTCCACTGAAAACTGTTCACTGTGTGTGACCCTGCTAGTAATTGAAATACTGGTGGCATAGCTTCCAGCATCACAGAACATGAAAGCCATCACAGTAAAAAAACTAACAGATGACATTAAAACCTTGGAAACCAGTGGAGATATTCCACCCTGTCCTATAGAGTCACTGTGAATCAGAATCAACTTGATGCTGTTTTTTTGTTTAACAGCTTCCCAAGGTAGTTAGTCACAGGTGCCTCCACTTCTCTTTTCAGTTATCTTATTCAGCCCATCACAACTCTAGATAATACTTTCATTAAATTATCCTGAGTTTTATCTGGATTCTTCCTGTCTCTTGCTGGACCACTGGCTGATACAGTAATTGGTACCAGGAATAGCCTCCTCAGGTTGGAATTTTAGTATCAATTCAACACATTTTATTTTATAATATATGAATGACTTCCTTACTTCCATTGGGAGGCAAGGGGATAAACAATGGAGGGTGAGGTATTGGTAGACTAAGTGTTTGTGTCATTTGATCATTATGGTGATAAAAAAAAAAAAATCTGCTTCACTCTGTTGGAGAGCTTATAAAAATTATATATATAAGCTTAGTGACATGAGCTTTCAATAAAAGGCATGATGGAAACCAGAAAGCTTCTAATCAGCTTTAAACATATCTTATGTGTCTGTAGGGCAGATATAGGTAATGATCAATACCAAGACCTGATGGTATAAGTTGCAGACTTGCAATGCCAGTAAAACATATACATTCAGTATGTTTTGGGAACATATTTAAAAATTAACTTTTCTAGCTTATCTCAAGTCTTAAAATTCTACTTCTTCCTAACCAGGACCCTAATTGTAACCTAAGAGAGTTGAACCTAAAACTTGGGATAGGGTCAAACTCTCAAAGCCTTCTGAACCTTCCTTGCCAGGTTGTGATAATTAAGGTTATGGGTCAACTTGGCTGGGCCTGGTTTTGAGTGGCTGAGCAGCTGAATGTGGTTATTCCCCATGGTGAGACTGATAACCAACTCCATGGTAGAATCTACTGGAGCAGCTGAGTAGCTGCCTTAGGGATGAGGCCTGCTTCCAGTACATGAGGAGAAGCTTTGGGAATGGTTTGTAGCTTCTGGCATGCTTGAATCCTGCATGTGAACAAATCATAATTCAGCAGCCTGCCATGTTGTCTGTCAATCTATTAATGGACTTGAATATGTGGCCTGTCATGTTGTTAGTTAATATTGGGACCATGCATTTTTATTGGTTGACCTTGGGTTTGTCAGACTCAGCAGCCAGCAGCTGTCTAGGTGAGGAAAGCCTCCAACTTCAGTGGGCAAGGAGCAAGAGGCAAAGGTGAAGCCCAAGGTTGAGGGACTTTCATCCAGCCTCTAGAGCCTGGCTCTTGGAACTCAGATGTCTAGCCTCCAAAACTGTAAAAGAATAAATCTCTGTTTGTTCAAGCCATCCTACGTGTGGTATTTTCTGCTAGAGTGGCACAAAGTAACCAAAACACAGGTGAACTAACCCCTCTGGACTTTTTGAAAAACTGTCTTCAGTGGCTTCATCTAGGGTATTTCCCTTGAAAGGAGATTTCCATTCCCTTAAGGCTAATCCCCACGGTTTCAGTGGCCTAGAAGGAAAATTGCAAGATATTTACAAAGGTGTTAGCTTCTATATAAATGGATTTTTTCAGGACCTAAGCTCACTTAAAAGGAGCTCTGTTGGTGCAGTGTCTAAGGCATTTGACTGCTAACCAGAAGGCTAGTGGTTCAAACCCACCAGCCACTCCATGGAAGGAAGATGGATAATATCCTTCTGTAAAGATTTACTGCCTTGGAAACTCAACAAAGGTCACGTTGAGTTGGAATTGACTTAATGGCAGTGAGTTTTGGAAGCTCACTTAAAGCTGGTGACACAATAATTAAGTGTTTGGCTGCTAACTGAAAGGTCAGCAGTTTGAATCCAGCAGCCTTCCATGGGAGAAAAGACCTGGGAATCTGCTCCTATAAAAATTTCAATTAGGACCCCATTGGGGTCCTATAGAGTTGCTGTGAGTTGGAATTGACTCCACAGTATACAAGAAGCTCACTTGAGATTCTAGATAAAATATGTCAGTAAAAGCACCTGGGATGTGATCTGACCATTTGCTTGAATTCTGGACTCACTGGTAATTTAACAGTGATGAGGCTGAGGTAATGGAACTTATCTGGCACAAAGAAGAAGGAAACTAAAGGCATAGATACTTTGGAATGCTGAAGTGGACTTATTATGTGTAACCTATTCAGCTTTCCACCATTCATCTGTCAGTTCGTTGTACTGTGGTGATTTGTGTGTTGCTGTCATGCTGGAAACTATGCCACCAGTATTTTGATACCAGCAAGGTCACCCATGGTGTACTGGCTTCACCAGAACTTTCAAACTAAGACAGACTAGGAAGAAGACTGGGGCCATCTGCTTCTGGAGGGGAAAAAAAATGGCCACTGAAAACCTTCTAAATAACAGTGAAACACTGTCTATTACTGGAAAACTTTATAAAATAAATAGCAGAGGAACACTATCTGATATAAGGCCAGAAAATGAGTTCCTCAGGTGGGAAGACCCTCAAAATGTGACTGGGGAAGAGATGACTACTCAAAATACAGTCAATCTTAATGACATGAACAGAGTAAAGCTTTTGGGACCTTCATTTGCTGATGAGCATGACCCAAACTGGGAAGAACAGCTGTAACATTCATTAATAATTGGAACATGGAATGTACAAAGTATGAATCTAGGAAAATTGTAAGTTGTCAAAAATGAAATGAAATGCCCAAAGATTAATATCTTAGGCATTAATGAGCTAAAAATACACTGTCATTGGCTATTTTAAATCAGAAAATCATATGTTCTACTATGCTGGGAATGACAAATCAAAAAGGAATAGTATAGCATTCATGGTCAAAAACATTTCAAGCTCTATCCTAAAGCACAATGCTGTCAATGATAGGAAAATATTCACACACCTACAAGGAAGACAAGTTAATACAGCTATTTTTCAAATTAAGGCACCAACAGCCAAAGCCAAAGATAAAGAAAAGAAGATTTTTACCAACTTCTGCAGTCTGAAATTGACCAAACATGCAATTAAGATGCATCAATAATCACTGGTGATTGAAATATGAAAGTTAGAGACAAGGAAGAAGCACAGTAGTTGAAATATGGCATTGGTGAATGAAATGGTACCAGAGACTGCATGTTAACTTTTGTAAGATCAAAGACTTATTCATTGCAAATACGTATATTTTTAACAACATAAATGGCAACTATAAATGTGGAACTTGCCATATGGAACACACAGAAATCAAACTGACTTCATATGTAGAAAGAGGCAATGGAGAAGCTCAATATCATCAGTTAAAAGAAGGCCAGGAGCTGACTGTGGAACAGACCATCAATTGTTCATATGCAAGTTCAAGTTGAAGCTCAAGGCAAGTAAAACAAATCCACAAGAATCAAAATACAACCCACCTGAGTATATCCCATCTAAATTTAGAGACCATATGAAGAATAGATTTCATGCATTGAACACTAATGACTAAAAACCAGATGAGTTGTGGGATGACATCAAGAACATCATAAATGAAGAAAGAAAAAGGTCATTAAAAAGACAAGAAAAGAAGAAAAGACCAAAATGGATATGAGAAGAGACTCTGAAACTTGAATGGAGAGTAGTTAAAGTGAATGGAAGAAATTATGAAATAAAAGAGTTGAACAGGTTTCAAAGAGCAGCTTCAGACTAAAAGTCAAGTATTATAACTAAATGTGCAAAGACCTGGAATTAGCAAACCAAAGGGGAAGAACACACTTGCCATTTCTCAAATTGAAAGAACTGAAGAAAAAATTCATGCCTCAATTTGCAATATTGAAGGATTCTGTGGGATTCTATGTCCATCAGTTTGTATATTGCAGTGGCTTGTGTATTGCTGTGAGGCTAGTGGCTATGCCACCAGTATTTGAAATACCAGCAGGGTCACCCATGGTGGGCAGGTTTCAGTGGAGCTTCCAAATCAAAACAAACTCAGAAGAAGAAAAGGGCCATTCACTTCTCTCAAACAATTGGTCAATGAAAACCTTATGAATAGCAGTGAAACACTGTCTGATAAATTACTGGAAAACTTTACAAATAGCCCTGAAACATTTTCTGATATGGTGCCAGAAAAGGAGCCCCTGAGGTTGGAAGACACTCAGAATGTTGTCGTTGTTATGTGCCGTCGAGTCAGACCCGACTCATAGCGACCCCTCCTTGGGTTTCCAAGGCAGTATCAGTATGGAAGTAGATTACCCCATCTTCCTTCTGAGGAGTGGCTGATGGGTTTGAACCTCCAGCTTCTGGTTAGCAGTTAAGTGCCTTAGGCACTACGCTACCAGAGCTCCCGACACTCAGAATAGGACACTCAGAATAGAACTATGGAAAAGCTGCTCATCAGAGTAGACTCGACTTTAATGAAATGAATGGAATAAAGCTTTTGGGACCTCTATTTGCTGATGGAGCATGATTCAAAATGAGAAAAAAAAACAGCTGCAAACATTCACTAATAATAAGAACATGGAATGTATGCAGTATGAATGTAGTAAAATTGGAAGTTTTCAAAAATGAAATGGAATACATAAAGATTGACATCCTAGGCATTTGTGAGCTGAAAGGGACTAGTTTTGGCCATATGGAATCAATCCTATGATCTACTATGCCAGGAATGACAAATTGAAGAGGAATAGTGTGCCATTCATCATCAAAAAAAAAAATGTTTCAAGATCTATCCTGAAGTACAATGCTGTTAGTGATAGGATAATATCCATGAGCCTAGAAGGAAGACCAGTTAATACTACTATTACTCAAATTTATGCATCAACCACCAAAGCCAAAGACAAGAAAATTGAAGATTTTTACCAACTTCTATGGTCTGAAATTGACAAACCATGCAATCCAAGTTCTTGGTTATTACTGGTGATTGGAATGTGGAAGTTGGAAACAAAGATGAGTCATTTTTGTTGTTCTTGTTATGTGCCATCAAGTGGTCTCCGACTCATAACAACCTTATGTACAACAGAACAAAACACTGCCCAGTCCTGTGCCTCACAATCCTTGTTACACCTGAGTGTATCATTGCAGCAACTGCATCAATCCATCTTGTCAAGGGCCTTCCCTTCTTTTAATGACCCTACACTTTACCAAGCATGACATTTTTCTGCAGAGAATGGTCCCTTCTGACAACATGTCCAAAAGTGAGAAGAAGTCCAGTCATTCTCACTTCCAAGTAGTATTCTGACTGCACTTCTTCAAGGACAGATTTGTTAGTTCTTGTAGCAGTCCATGGCACTTTCAAATTCTTTTGCCAACACTACAACTCAAAAGCATCAACTCTTCAGTATTCCTTGTTTACTGTCCAGTTCTCACGTGTATATGAAGCAATTGAAAATACCATGGCTTGGGTTAGGCACATCTTAGTCTTCAGGGAGATGTTTTTGCTCTTCAGCACTTTAAAGATTTGCTCAATGCAATACATCTTTTGATGTCTTGACTGCTGCTTCCATTGGTTTGATTGTAGACCCAAGGAATATGAAGTCTTTGACAATTTTAATATTTTCTCCAACTATTGTGATGCCACTTGTTGGTCCAATTGTGAAGATTTTTGTTTTCTTTATATTGAGGTGTAATCCATACTGCAGACTGTAGTCTTTAATCTTCATCAGTAAGTGCTCCAAGTCATCCTTACTTTCAGCAAGCAAAGTTGTGTCATCTGCATATCACAGGTTAATGAGTCTTCCTCCAATCCTGATTTCATGTTCTTCTTCATATAGTCTAGCTTCTTGGATCATTTACTCAGCATGCAAATTGAATAAGCGTGGTGAAGGACACAACCCTCATATACTCCTTTCTTGATTTTAAACCATGCAGCATCCCCTTGTTCTTTTTGAACGACAGCCTCCTTCCTGGTCTATGCAGGTTCCTCATGAGTACAATTAAGTGTCCTGCAATTCCCATTCTTCTCAATATTATCCACAGTTTGTTATGAGCCACACAATCAAATGCTTTTGCAAAGT
>NW_006922582.1:125806-128421 GCF_000298275.1 Orycteropus afer afer
CACATTTCAATATAGTAATTGGCTTTGTCTGCTCGAACTGCTCTTTGAAATCTTCTGTTCAGCTCTTTTGTCTTGTCATTTCTTTCATTTGCTTTATCTACTCTCTACTCAAGGACAAGTTTCAGAGTCTCTTCTGACATCCATTTTGGTATTTTTTCCTTTCTCATCTTTTTAATGACCTCTTGCTTTCTTCATGGATGATGTTCTTGATGTCATCCCACAATTCTTCTGGTTTTTGATCATTGCTGTTCAATGCATCACATCTATTCTTTAGATGGTCTCTAAATTCAGGAGGGATATATTCAAGGTCATATTTTGGCTCTCGTGGACTTGATTTAATTGTCCTCAACCTCAAGTTGAACTTGCATATGAGCAGTTGATGGTCTGTTCCACAATATGCTCCTGGCCTTGTTTTGGCTAAATATATTGAGCTTTTCCATTGTCCCTTGCCACAGATGCATTTAATCTGATTCCTGTGTACTCCATCTGGTGAAGTCCACATGTATAGCTACCATTTGTGTTGTTGAAAAAGAAAACGTTATTTGCAATGAATAAGTCTTGCAAAATTCTATCATGTGATCTCCAGAATTATTTCTGTCACCAAGGCCAAATTTTTCAACTGACATGATTCTTCTTTGTTTCCAACTTTTACATTCCAATCACCAGTGTCAGTGACAATTAACACATCTTGATTGCATGTTCAGTCAATTTCAGACTGCAGATGTTGGTAAAAATCTTCAATTTCCTCATCTTTAGCTTTGGTGTTTGGTGCATAAATTTGAATAATAGTTATATTAACTGGTCTTCCTTGTGGATGTGTGGATGTATGGATATTATACTATCTGTGATGGCACTGTACTTCAGGACAGATCTTGAAACAACCCTTGTGATGATGACTGCTATGCCATTCCTCTTCAAACTCATTCCCAGCGTAGTAGATCACATTGTTGACTGATTCAAAATGGCCAAAACCAGTCCCTTTCAGCTCATTAATGCCTAGAATGTCTATCTTTATGTGTTCAACTTCATTTTTGACAACTTCCAATTTTCCTAGATTCATACTTTGTACATTGCATATTCTGATTATTAATGGACATTTGCAGCTCTTTCTCCTCCATCTGAGTTGTGCCATGTCAGCAAATGGAGGTCCTGAAAGCTTTACTTTATCCATATCATTAAGGTTAGTTCTACTCAGAGGAGGCAGCTCTTTGCCAATCATGTTTTAAGTGCCTTCCAACCTAACAGTTTCATCTTCCTGCACTGTATTGGACAATGTTTCTAGGCTATTCATAAAGTTGCCCAGTAATGTATCAGACAGTGTTTCTCTGCTGTTTGTAAGGTTTTCCCTGGCCAATTCTTTGAGGAGCGAATGGCCTCTTCCTTCTTCCTAGTCTGTCTCAGTCTATAAGCTGCATTGAAACCTGTGCACATGTGCAACCCTGTGGGTGTTTGAAATACTGGTAGCACAGCCTCAAGTCTCACAACAATGTGAAAGCCACCACAATAAGACAAACTGACAGGCAAGTTCATCTCCCTTAGTTGTTCAAAATCTCTCCTCCTTCCCTTTACCTGGCTCCTACCTGGATCCTGTGGTTTTGTTATCCCCAGTGTTTCCCTCCCTTCCTGCCTCTGGGGGTTGGGCCTGTCTCCCTCCTTTTACCTGGATCCCCAAATAAGTCATTGGTCTTGTAAAATTCTATCATGCAATCTCCAGTGTCATTTCTATCACTCAGGCCATATTTTCCAACTACCAGTAATTCTTCTTTGTTTCCAACTTTTGCATTCCAATCACCAGTGGTAATTAGCACATCTTGATTGTATGTTAAGTCAATTTCAGATTGCAGAAGTTGGTAAACATCTTCAATTTCCTCATCTTTGGCTTTGGTGGTTGGTGCATAAATTTGAATAATAGTCATATTAATGGGTCTTCATCATAGACATATGGATATCATTGTATCACTGACAGCATTGTACTTTGGGATAGATCTAGATACATTCTTTGTGACAATGAGTGCCACGCCATTCTTCTTCAATTTATCATTCCCAGCATAGTAAAGTATATGATTTATGATTCAAAATGGCCCAAACCAGTCCATTTCAGCACACCAATACCAAGGATATTGACCTTTATGTGTTCCATTTCATTTTTGACAACTTCCAATTTTCCTAGATTCATACTTCATATATTCCATGTTCCTATTATTAATAGATGTTTGCAGCTGTTTCTTCTCATCTTGAGACATGCCACATCAGCAAATATGGGTCCTGAAAACTTTATCCACATCATTGAGGTCAGCTCTACTCTGAGGAGGCAGCTCTTCTCCAGTTGTAAGTCAGCCCTGGGACCAGTGGAAAGCACTGAATCTTTGGTAGTTGGAAACCATGGCTTTGATGATAGAAATGACACCAGAGATCACATATAGAATTTTTCAAAGATCAACGACTTGTTCATTGCAAAAATTGTTTTCAACAACACAAATGGTGGCTATACACATGGACCTCACCAGATGGAATACACAGTAATAAGACTGACTATATTTGTGCCACTCCTTGGAAGGAAGGTTGGGCAATCCTACTTCTGTAGTGATACTGCCTCGGAAACCCAAGGAGGGGTC
>NW_006922582.1:128536-136936 GCF_000298275.1 Orycteropus afer afer
CTCATATACAACTCCAAGCTGAAGCTGAAAACAATTAAAACAAGTCCATGAGAGCCAAAATATGACCTTGAGTATATCCCTCCTGAATTTAGAGACCATGTGAAGAACAGATTTGATGCACTGAAAACCAGTGACCAAAAACCAGAGTAATTGTGGGATGACATCAAGAACATCATCCATGAAGAAAGCAAAAGGTCATTAAAAAGGAGGAAGAAAACAACAAAATGGATATCAGAAGAAACTTTGAAACTTGCTCTTGAATGGAGAGTAGCTAAAGCAAATGAAAGAAATGACACAATAAAAGAGCTGAACAGAAGATTTCAAAGAGCAGCTCAAGAAGACAAAGTCAAGTATTATAACAAAATGTACAAAGACCTGGAGTTAGAAAACCAAAAGAGAAGAACACGCTCAGCATTTCTCAAGCTGAAAAAAGTGAAGAAAAAATTCAAGCCCCAAGTTGCAATATTCTATGGGCAAAATATTAAATGATGTGGGAATCATCAAAAGAAGATGGAAGGAATAGAGACTCACTGTACAAAAAAGAGTTTGTCTGTGTTCATCTATTTCAGGAGGTGGCATATGATGAAAAACCAATGGTATTGAAGGAAGAAGTGAAAGCTGCATTGAAGGAACTGGTGAAAAACAAAGCTCCAGGAATTGACAGAATATCCATTGAGATATTTCAACAAAGAGATGCTGTGCTGGAAGTACTTACTCATCTATATCAAGAAATTTAGAAGACCAACTGACTTGAAGAGATCCATATTTGTATCCATTCCAAGGAAATTGATTCAACAGAATGTTGATATTATCGAACAATATCACTAATATCATATGCAAGTAAAATTTTACTTAAGATAATTAAAGAAATGGTTGTATATTGACAGAGAACTTCCAGAAATGGAAACTGGATTCAGAAGAGGCTGTGGAATGTGGAAGAGCTGATATCAAATGGATCTTGGCTGAAAGCAAAGAAAACCAGAAACATGTTCACCTGGGTTTTATTGACTATGCAAAAGCATTTAACTGTCTGGATCATAACAAATTATGCCTATCATTCAGAAGAATAGGAATTCTAGAATGCTTAATTGTGCTTATAAGGAACTTGTACACAGAAGAGAAGGCTGTCATTTCAACAGAACAAGGGGAAACCACATGGTTTAAAATCAGGAAGGGTGCATTAGTGTTGTATCCTTTCACAGTGTTTATTCAGTCTGTATGCTGAGCAAATAATCTGAGAAGCTGGACTATATGATGAGGAATGTGGTATCACAAAGATTCATTAACAACCTGTGATATGCAGATGACACAACCTTGCTTGTTGAAAGTGAAGATGACTTGAAGCGCTCACTGATGAAAATCAAAGACTACAGTCCTCAACATAAAGAAAACAAAAATCCTCACAATTGGACTACCCACTAAGCCACCAGAGCTCCTTTGTAGCTAAGATTACTAATTTTGATTTGGAGTTTTTATGTCACTGAACTGATATGCAGAGAAGAGGCTTGTAATATTTTTAGGATGATGTGCCCCAATTGTCCAGAGGTGATTGTGTTGTTGCTGCATAATGGGGATAGGGAGAAGTATGTGTGGACCCAACGATTCAATGCAGTCACTCTAATTACTCCTATAATAACAATCTGTGGGGATCTGTGCAATTCAATAAAAGCAGATCCATGAAGGGTTTATTTCTTATATGAATAACATTGGGATCACTTACCAGGTAAGGAATCCAACCATCCAAACAATGGCAGAAGTACAAGAATATGGAATGGGTGGTGAGAAAAGGAGATTTCAAATATCAAGGACTCATCAGCACCACTGGAAGGGCCGCCTGAGAAGATGAGTTTCATTAAAGCATCAGAGATTTGAAGACAGCTGTAGTGTGGAGACTAAAAGCCACTGTGGAAGTAGAACCACTGGGTATGGCAGTCAAATTAATGTGAATCAGATCTTCCCCTGTTAGGGATTCGGAGAGCATATTACAAGAAGGCTGAGGTCCTGCCAGTTGTCATGTGGAAGATTTGATCAGATGTAGGAACTGTGCTGGTTAGATTTATGTATCACATTGGCTAGGCTCTAACCAGTTGTTCTTATGGTACAGTGGTTAAAGCAATCATCTGCTAACCAAAGAGTTTTCAGTTCAAATCCACCAGCCACTCCATGGGAGAAAGATGTGGTAGTCTGCTTCTATAAAGACTGACAGCCTTGGAAACCTTATTGGGGTAGGTCTATTCTACTCTATCTTATAGGGTCTCTATACGTCAGAATCAACATGATGGCAGTGGATTTGGTTTAGATTTTTGGTATAACAAGTTGCCATTGAATCAATTCTTAACTTCAGGTGACTCTATGTGTGTCAGGGTAGAACTGTGCTACAGAGGGTTTTCAATGGCTGATTTTTCAGAAGTAGACCTTCAGGCATTCCTTTCAAGGTGGCTCTGGGTAGATTAAAACTTCCAACCTTGCAATTAACAACAAATTATGTTAGTCACTTGTAATACTCAGGACTATAATATCCAGTTATTAAATCAAACACTAATCTAGGTGTTGCTGTGGAAGGATTCTGTAGATGTGATTAATACGTACAATCAGTTAACTTCAAAAAGATTGTCCTTGATAATGTGGGTGGGGCTCATTTAATCAGGTTTCCCTGAAGAAGAAGAAATTCTGCCTTAAAATTGCAGGACCAACTCCTGCTGGAGAGTTTCCAGCCTGCTCTACAAATTTCAGATTTGCCAGACCCAATAATGGCATAAGCCAACCATTTTCAATAAATCTCTTTACATTTCTTACTGGTTCTGTTTCTCTGAAGAACCCTGACTGGTACAGGGACAAACTTTTAAAATGACCTTTTCTAGGACCCACAGGAGAGTGGACTTATTTTTAGACCACTTCAAACATTTGTTTCAAAGATAAGGGTTATTTTTCCCAGATGTTAATTTGTATTTTAAGTTAAAATGCTTATGAAGCCTTGAGAAAAATTTCAAATGGAAAGTATTATTCATCTCAGTTTCTAAATTCTGTAGGATAATTATTCATTTTATTTATGCTATTTGCATCAGTTTTCTGTTGTCAAAAGTGCTGTGCTGAACTACAAATATAAAAGTGATGTTTTGGACCCAATAATACAAGTTATTTAATCTGTAGCTGTGATGAATTATCTGCACCTGGTGACCCTATAAAACAACAATGCATTTTTCTGGGAGGGCTGGTCAGCTGCTATCAACAGTGAGTAACAACAAATATAAGCTAACCAGCTTTTAGTATTCACAGCACAAGCTCAACCTTATTGATATAGTGTTCAGTCCAAAAGAACCAATCAGCTACCTCTTAATTTTCAGGGAAAACACTGAAATCTACTGAAGAAAATGGAGATTTAGAGGAGGATGTTGGGAGAGGAGAAAGAGAGATTCCACTTAGCTGTCTAAATCAAAACTCATATAAAGGTATTTGATATTTAAGAAAGCCTACCACCAGGTAAGGGAGAGATTAAGTACACATGAATAAATTTGAGAATTTTACAAAAAGTTAAAAATATAAAATAAATCACGAGCAAAATTCCATTTAAAAACAATGACTTAATTCAAGGTTTCTCAAATTCAAATAATCTATGGAACTTCTTTACAGTGGTTTGGTTTTGGTTAATGTAACTTAAATTACTTACTTAATTGTTGTTGCTGTTAGTTGCCGTCAAGTTGACTACAACTCACGGTGATCCCACATGGGTGGAGCAGAACTGCTTCATGGGCTTTTCAAGGCTGTTATCTTTTGGAAACATATCACCATGCCTGTCTTCCATGGTGCCTCTTGGTGGGTTTGCACCACCAATCTTTTACCTAGTAGTTAAGTGCTTGACCATTTACACCACTGAGGGGTCCTATTTTCTTAGTATTACCTATATATGCACGAACATAAAACTAGATGTAAAGTGCTTATGCTTATAGCTCTTATACAAATAAAACACCTAAACAATTTTCTAACTTACATGCTAAAACTACAAAACCAATGAAATTGTAATTTGAAACATGTATAGCATGACAGATAATTATTTACTTATTATTATTATTATTATTATTATTGATTTACATATTTAGACTGAAAGCAAATCATCAAGGTTTCTTTTGTAGAAAAAAAATACATATTTTACATAGATTCTGTAGAACATGATGGATCATCATTTGGGATTTGTTAATGTTATTTATTTTCAAATAATTGTTTTTAAACATTGATCAATTATTTTGATTAACCAATAAATTTAATAAAGCACTCCAATTTACAAAAGTTGACAGCAATGTTCCAATGCTATTAAAAAAAAAAAATCTTCATTAGGGATTTATTGTGATAATGATTGCTAACGGAGCTGTGGCAAGTTGCTAAATTCAAAGACCAAGCCCATTAATTCACAGTAGGAACATATACCTACTTGCTAGCTCCTCTCTCTCCCTGCGTCTTTCTGACTCTAATTATGTGTTTTCCTCTATTTCTGTATTTATATGTATATATGTGCCAATGTCACTTTGTCCCTGTCATTCTGTCCCTTGTGCCAAAAGGTTGATCTCTGCTTCTGGCTTTATGTCTCTTGTTTTTTCTTTGTACTACCCACATTGATCTACACATTTACACATAACTCAAAGACTGGTATTCCCAGTTCTGGATTAACTCCCTTTTCAATTTAAATGATGAAAATGGAGAGTTCTGGAATTCCAACTCCAAAATTTTTAGCAAAGAGTACTCAGTGGGCCATACTTAGACCACTGATCTCATATTTGTAGCTGGTTTAGGCTGATTGTCCCATGGATGGCTGCCCACTCAGCGGTGGCTGTTAGTACATGTTCTCTGAGATGAATGAGAATATTACAGGAAATTTGTTTATTTATATGTCGGCTAATTTTATCCATTAAATATCCATTTCTCCTAACAACTATTCATTAGAGTTCTTAAAATATCCAGTTGATTTTCACTTTTAAGATATTGTCCAAAACTAATCCAGGAAATCATAGGACAAAATGAAAAGACATTTAAAGAAATTAATAGAGCTCCTGACAGCTTCTAGAAAAAGATAGATGCTCCAAATCACAATGTTTGACTATTTGACTGTTCTTCCAACAAACTTCCCTGGAGGAAATTCACCTGAAGCAACTGAAAGAAGGATTGATTGTATATCAAGACATTGATGAAAACACTAGCCAAGGAAGAATAGAGTGTTTCCCAGCACTTTTCTGGAAAAAGAGCATAAATAATTATTAAAATAAAACATAATATTATAAAATTCTTCCAAGATCATTGCCTTTTCCAATACTTATTTTTACACAAATTAGTAAAATCATGAAGATTGTTTTAATAATAAAAATTGTAAACAAGTTGTATTATGTCCTCATTAAAAATTAATGTTTATTAGACATAGGGAGGAGTGTCTATTCAGTATGAGCTTATAATACTGGACGGAAGGAAGATGAGATGAAAATAAATATGCATGAAAAGTATAAAATTAAAGGTGTGCTTCAACAAGTGTGCTGAAAATTAGAAGATTATGAATGAGGCTGTAAGAAAGAGCCAAATAAGTGTATTCAAAGCAAGTGAGTAGGAGAAGGAAAACAACTTGGAATGGTGATTGCAGGAGGAAGTCAGGTGAAGCGGAACCATAACCACACCAAGCAGGAACTGGAGTCTCTGAAGAGGTTTCATGAGAGAGGAGATTGTGATTAAATAGCACATTTGGTGAATTAATTTGGCATAATGTACAGCATAAATTGAACAGAGGAGTGGAGAGGGATTACAACTCTACCGTATTATAATTAGCAAGGTACTCTTTAGTGTAAAAACCCATCTGAATAGCTATCACCTACAAATCTTCACCGTGTCCATTCCTTCAGTGTGTGGTCTGTCTCCTTACCTCCTAGAATTTGTATCACACTTGTCTCTGCAATCAAAATTCCCCTCTGCCAAACACTGACCTATTCCTGGTTCTGGCAAGAAGCCAGATTTCAGCTATGCAGTACAAAAGAGACACTCACTGTACCTTGTGTCCCGTGCCCTAAATAAAACTCTCCTTTGTTGCTACTATGAGACAAATCTATATGTGCACAGGAATAAAAGTGTCCAAGTGGCTTCTTGGGAGTCAGAAGGAAGAAACATTATGGGATAGAAAGAAATAATGAGAAAAAGGAAGAAAATCCTCTAGGCACTGCAGGGAGGAGATGGTGAGAAGGCAGGACTTTGAAGTTCAGTGTGGGGGAAATGAGAATCACAATGGGACAAAACAACAGGGAGAATGAGAAAGGCACATGAGAAACACTCCAGAATATAAAAAGAAAAGGATTGAGGTGTCAGAGGAGAAGAAAAATTAACCACATGAGGACAGAGAAAGGAGATCCAAGGGGAGGAGCAGGAAAACAAAGCAGGTGAACTAGGAAAGAACAGAGGAGAATATGTAAGGATTGTGTGTCCTGAAGGAATGTGTTGGTGGCGCGGTAGTTAAAATACATGGCTGCTAACTAAAAGGTGAGTGGTTCAAACCCACCAGTGAAGATTTAAATCCTTGGAAACCCTATGGGGCAGTTCTCCTCTGTCCTATAGGGTGGCTATGTGTTGGAATCGACTTGAGTCGATGAGTTGGCAGTGCATTTCGTTTGGTTTTTCAGTTTTTTTTTTTTTTTTTTTACCATCTCTGACTGGAGTGACTGTTGAAAATCCACACTTTATCTGACTGATTAGCTAAATAAAGAAATAAGAGAACAAGATCAACAAAAATTTCTGCATAGAAGCCTAGGATGTGGTGGAAAATTATGTTGGATTTATAGTTCCCTTTTGCTAATTGATAAAAAACATCGAACTATCTGTTCAATTAAAATTATATAATTGTACAATTGTACAATTGCTTGCATCTGAAAATAATGTACTTTCTGAAATGCACAACTTTAAGTGAATTAATGTTGTTGTTAGGTGCTGTCAAGTCAGCTATGACTTAATGATGGTGTTATTGTTAGGTGCCATGGACTCAACTCTAACTCATAGCAACCCTAGTACAACAGAAGGAAACACTGCCCAGTACTGCACCACCCTCGGTCTTTGTTTGAGCCCATTCTTACAGCCAGAGGGTCAATCCATCTTGGTGAGGGTCTTCCCCCCTTTTTTACTGACCCTCCAAATTACCAAGCATAATATCCTTCTCCAGAGAATGGTCCCTTCTCACAGCATGACCAAACTAGGTGAGATGAAGTCTGGTTATTTTTGCTTCCAAGGAAAATTGTTGCTGCACTTCCTCCAGGACAGATTTGTTAGTTCTTCTGGCTGTCGACAATATTTTCAGTATTATTTGCTAAGACCACAATGCAAAGGCATCATCTCTTTTTTGGTCTTCTTCATTCACTGAATGAGTGAATTAATACTCTGTCCTGACTCATGTGACTGATTACTTAAGGCTTCATACCAGAGTAACATAAGCGATTCATAAATTTCTTAAGTTCAGCAAATCACAATGATCGTAAAGGAATTACTAACCTCACAGTGATATAAACCCAAGAGTTTTCCTCAGTTTCCTCATTATTAAATATAAACACAACACTGATGGCAGAGTGCTTTGTAGGAGATACAGGCAAACAATTTTTAGCCCATGAAATTCAGTTCACTCCTCAGAAGAAAATTTGAATAAAGAAGAATAAAATTTTCTCAAGAATCATATACATTATTGATTAGATCATTTACCTGGACTTAAGTGTTGTCTTGGATAGACTATATTCCTGGGTTATGCTCTCAGAACTGTGACTGTCTTGCGGGTAATAGGTAATGAGTCACTCTTGGTACCTTTCAAGATTTATTTGTAAGTGATGGTATGCTGGTACTTTTACATCCCTATTATGTCACTGATAGCACCACATCAATATGGAATAATCATTTAAAAACTTAAAATCATGTTTCTTAAAGAGTCCTGATGATATTCTCTACCTATGAAATTATTTACAGTTTTCACAAGGTCCTTTACGCTTTCTTTTCTTTTAATTCATTTTGCTCAACTATTTATATAGAAGTTGGACACTTCTGGAAGATTTCTGCAGCAATGTTAAGATCAATGGATTTCAGGTTTTTGTTGATGTATATGTTCTCATCTTTTAGAAAATCCATCCAGGTAAGCCCTTGATTGATTTGAAGTATGACAGTCCATCATCTCCTTGGCCACTCTAGGACACTTAAGGACCATGGGTAGGCAGAGAATCAGAGAAATATCCAGGCAACAAAAAGACATACACTAGTGTTTGTGAGTAACTCATATGTGATTGCTATCATTTGTTCTGGTCAATCGTTTGAGTCAAAAATATCAGCACAAAGATTTTCTTCATGAATGTTCATTGTATATAAATTGGAACATAAGTATAAGAAAATAAAAATTAACTATAAACT
>NW_006922582.1:137701-143954 GCF_000298275.1 Orycteropus afer afer
CCAACTGACTGGAAGAGATCCATATTTGTACTCATTCCAAAGAAAGGTGATCCCACACAATGTGGAAATTTTTAAACAATATCATTAATATCACACACAAGTAAACTCTTGCTGAAGATAATTCAAAAATAGTTGCAGCAGTATATTGACAGAGAACTTCTACAAATGCAAGCTGGATTCAGAAGAGGATGTAGAATGAGGGATGCCATTGCTGATGTCAGATGGATTTTGGCTGAAAGCAAAGAATGCTAAAGAGATGTTCATTTGTGTTTTATTGACTATGCAAAAGCATTTGACTCTGCGGATCATAACAAATTATAGATAACATTGTGAAGAATGGGAATTCCAGAACACTTGATTATGCTCAACAGGAACCTGTACACACACAAGGAGGCTGTCATTTGAACAGAACAAAGGGATACTACATGGTTTAAAATCAGGGATGGAGTGCATCTGGGTTGAAGCTTTCCACCATAATCATTCAATCTGTATGCTGAACAAATAATCCAAGAAGCCAGACTATATGAAGAAGAGCATGGTATTAGGATTGAAGGAAGACTCACTAACAACCTGTGATACACAGACAACACCATTTGCTTACTGAAAGTGAGGATGACTTGAAGCACTTACTGATGAAGGTTAAAGACTACAGTCTGCAGTATGGATTACATCTCAACCTAAAGAAAATGAATATTCTCACAACTGCACCAATAAGCAGAATCACAGTAAGTGGAGAAAAGATTGAAGTTGTTAAAGATTTCCTATTACTTGGATCTATAGTCAACACCAATGGAAGCAGCAGTCAAGAAATCAGATGACATATTGAATTGGGCAAGTCTGTTGCAAAAGACCTCTTTAAAGTGCTGAAGAGCAGGGATGTCTCCATGAAGACTAAGGTGCACCTAAAACAAGCCATGGTATATTCAATCACCTCATATGCATGTGAAAGCTGGACAATGAATAAGGAAGACCAAAAAAGGGTTGATGTTTTTGGGTTGTGGTGCTGGCGAAGAATGCTCAGAGTACCATAGCCTGACAAAAGAATGAACAAATACGTCCTGGAAGAAGTGCAGCTGGAATGTCCTTGGAAGCAAGAATGGCCAGACTTTGTCTCACATGCTCTGGTCATGTTGTCAGAAGGGACCATTCCTTGGAGAAGGATATCATGCTTGGTAAAGTGGAGGGTCAGCAAAAAGGAGAAGGCCCTCAATGAGATGGATTGACATGGTGGCTGCAATGATGGGCTCAGGTGTGGTAAGGATTGTGAGACTGGCACAAGACTGGGCAGCGTTTCCTTCTGTTGTTCATGCAGTTGCTATGAGTCAGAGCTGACTTGATGGCACCTAAGAACAACAACAACATAAATAATTACATATTAAGTATACAATATAATTTTAAGAAAAGGGGTATAATACTATTAATTGTATATTTTCAAGGAATGAGTTGCTGCAAATAAGTAAATTATTCAATAAAGTAATATTGAAGCTTTAGAAGAAATTTACAGAGACCTGAGTATCATCTGACCAGTGTGAAAAAGAAGTAGATGCTCACATATGGATAACAAAGAGATCCTGATTAAAAGGAACAATTTTTGTAATACTTTCCCTAAAATATTATACCTTATCTTTTTTTAGAAGGAATATTTTTATCATAATTTAATTCTTGATGAATTATATACATGGAATATCATGCCATGTGTCAATATGTTGTTGTTGTTATGTGCTTTTGAGTTGGACCCGACTGATAGTGACCCCTCCTTGGGTTTCCGAGCAGCATCACTATGGAAGTAGATTGCCCAACCTTCCTTCTGAGGAGTGGCTGGTGGGTTTGAACCACCAGCTTTCTGGTTAGTAGTCAAGTACCTTAGGCACTATGCCACCAGAGCTCTGCCATGTATCAATATAGTCCATCTGTTTATTTTATTTTTATTTGGGATTTCTACTCCTATTTTCAGTACTTCATAGGTGACCCAGGAGCTCTGTTGGCATAGTGCCTAAGACATTTGACTGTTAACCAGAGGGCTGGCAGTTCAAGCACACCACCCACTCCTGGGAAGGAAGATTGAACAATCTACTTCTGTAATGATACTCCCTCAGAAAACCAAGAAGTGGTCACTATGAGTTGGATCTGACTTGACTGCAGTGAGTTTGGTTTTGGTTTTGAGAGCTGACCCAATAGTTTTCTAGTTTGCTTTTCTTAATTTTAATTTATCATGGTCTGAGAAACCAAAGACCTAAATTCCTTATTGTACATATGTTAAATGAGGCCCACTATAACTATGAGGGAAATATTTGAGTCAGTAAATATCATCCATTGGTTTTACATATGATTTTCATGTGCTTTAATGTACACATTTTTTTAAACTTGTAGATAAATATCAGGCATTTTATGATATTATAGAGAATGAAACTCATACTTGGAGAAATTAAATAACATATCCAAAGTCACAGCTAGAAAATTGCAGAGCAAGGGCTCAAACCCAATTTTTCTTATTCCAAATTGATTATAAGGACTTTGTTAGAAGCAGTTTTAGGTTTTTCTTTATTTCTGCCTGAGGAACAAAGTGTCTAAAAACATATTTCATCAAATACAAATTATAAAATTATCAGTATTGTGAAAAGAAAGAGGAAAACATGAGATCAGACTAACATTGGCTTAACTGTGACTGCACAGAGATTTTAATATACTTATATGTTTCATATATCTCCAAAAGCAGCACTTCCATAACTTCTTGGATGTCCACAGTAGCCCTCATAACACAACACCTCTTCTATCTCATACTTTTTCAATGACAAAGATTAAAGAGTTCCCAATGTGAATAATTTCTATTTTCACAAATTGCATGTAATTTTTTTTAAAAATTGAGAAATTCTTCCAAGTTCCACAAATTCTTTTTTAAATAGGTAAATCTATTTGTAGTTTGTTCAAATAATTCATGAAATGACAGTTTCATAAAAGTACCCAAGACATGTGTTAAGGAGCTCACATAATAAAAGATTCTCTGAAGGGAAATTGTTCCCAACTTGTCTTCTCAATATGGCCCTACATTACAGAAATCTTACCCTTGGGAATACATTGGCATCACAGTGTATGAATGGCAATTTTGCTAAGTACTATATATTTATTATCCTATTTAATGTGAAAAACAGTCCAACAAGGAAAGTACATTAAAAATTCTGTCTCCTGAGGAGGCAGAGCTAGGATTGAAAGCTTGACCAAAAAGCCCCTTGACTTAACCAACCTCTCTCTGTGATGTTCATATTCAGTTACTTATTTCATATATGTTCCCAGGTAAATCATTATAGCAGCCAGGAAAAGTTAAAATAGACAGTATTCCCAATAAGATTTTCTTATTTTACCTTAGTAAGCTTCTTGGGGATGCAAAATATCTCTTCATTCACTTTGACCTACAACTAACCTCAACTCTTCAGTTGCAAGTCAAAAGACCATGGCATCTCATGATTTCTTCTTCTCTTTTGACATTTCTGCTGTCTCATCAAGGCCTTTACAAATAGAACTTAAGTGTGATTAACTGCAGTATGAGTTAAACCTCAAATAAAAATCAATGGGGCATATATGAATGGCAAAGTAATCCAGCTCTAAAATCCAAGATAGCTTTACCAGAAACCTGGTAGATAGTCAATATAATATTTTGCTTTTGTCAAAGTAATTTTAATTCGTAGTTAATAAATTGGAGATAGGATTATATTACTATAATCCTGGCCTTCAGTAGAGAAGAAGTTGGAAGTGGTTTGATTGGAGGATTCTAGAAGGGCACCATATCAATCAATTAACAACTATTTATTGAACACCCACTAAGATCACCATTATGCCAACCCTGAGTAATCAGTTGGAGTTGAAGCATGACCAGAGAATGAATATGCATTAATGTAAATATATATTATCTGGGGAAAAGATAACATTAACTTCTTGGTGACTATAATTAGAGTAGTATAATGAAGATTAACAAGAAACAGGATGGAAAGCAGATAATTATAACTGATTCTAAAGAGGCTACATCAATGGAGTAACACCTTGCATCAGAGATGTAGGGCTTAGTTCCAGAAGCTCCCATCATTGTTAACATGGGTTCCCAGAAAGGGAAATAAAGAATAGTCTTGCGATAGAATACTGGGGTCAACATCACAAACTTGCCTACCACTTATGAGAAATCTTATTGTACTCTATTCATCATTATAAGTAGTTGACTTTTTAAAAATGTGAAAAACATTCTGGAATTTGAGGCTGACACTCCACATGTAGGGAAGAGTTCATTAAGTAAAACTATTACTATAATACATACTCAGAGCCCCTGGTCAAAGGAAATTACAAAGGGGAAAACATTGATTTTTCTGGTCTGGCTGGCATCTGTAAAGAGTGCTCATGTTCCAACAAAGCTTGACCTCTACTCTGTGGTGTGCTAAGTGTTTAACAACTAAAATTATAACAAAAAGCTTACTATATATTTCACTGTTTAAAGAATGTATGTAGCACGCAATTTACAAAAAAAAAAAAGGTACAGTATACAATGATGTTTATTGAAATTCCAACCAATAACTTTAATGTGACTTGCTATTTCTTATAAATTTCACTATTAATTTTTTAATTCTGTCACCAAAAATAGTGTTGCAAAATCAGACTATGAACAAATGCTTGATAACGATTTAATTCAACATAAAGGTCACTCAAGTCATTGACAATGAGAATAGTTCTGCATAAATGTTGGTTGATATTTTCTTTAACGTTATAGAGTGAGACTAAAGTAAAACAAGGAGTTCTGGTAGCCTAGTGCCTAAGGCACTTGACTGCTAACCAGAAGGCTGGAGGTTCAAACCCACCAGCCACTCCTCGGAAGGAAGGTTGGGCAATCTACTTCTGTAGTGATACCACCTCGGAAACCCAAGGAGGGGTCGCTATGAGTCGGGGCCGGCTTGACAGCACATAACAAGAACACAAAGTAAAACATCAGACTTCACACATTTGTCAATGACTTGAGTAGCTTTTTGCTAAATTAGATAACAATTTTCAGATGGAACAGTATTATCCAATTTCTTTATACCAGTCACATGTAAAAGAGCTCTAGTAGTGCAGTGGTTAAAGCATTTGTCTGCTAACCACAGGTGGGTGTTTCAAACCCACTAGCTGTTCCACAGAAAAAACATGAGGCAGTCTGCTTTCATAAAGATTTACAGCCTTGAAAGCCCTAAGAAGCTCTTCTACTCTGCTCTATAGGGTCATTATGAGTTGGAATCAATTTGAAGGCAGTTGGTTTTTCACTCACATGTAACAGCAACAGAGGTTGTGTCATCAGCATATTGCAGGTTGTTCATGAGTCTTCCTCCAATCCCAAAGCCATGTTCCAATTTGTATAGTCCAGCTTTACGGAGTATTTGCTCTGCATACAGATTGAATAAGTATAGTGAAAGACTACAACCCCTGATGTATACCTTTTCTGATTTTAAACCATGCAGTGTCCCCTTGTTGTGTTGAAATGTCTGTGTACAGGTTCCTCCTGAGCACAACTTAAATGTTCTGGAATTCCCATTCTTCACAATGTTATCCATAATTTGTTATGATTCACAGAGTCAAATGCATTTGAATACGTAATAAAACACAGGTAAATATCTTTTTGGTATTCTTTGCTTTCAGCCAAGATCCATCTGATATCAGCAATGATATTCTTCATTCCATGGCTTTTTCAGAGACTCTGTATATTCTGTCTATCTTGCTTTGATGTTTTCTACATCATTCAATATTTTGTCCATAGAATCCTTCAATATCATAACTTGATGTTTGATTTTTTGTATTTTTAAATGTGGTGTCAGGATTTGAAGAAGACTTATTAACAACCTGTAATATGCTCTTGACACAACCTTACTTGCTGATGGTGAAGAAGACTTGAAGCCCTTACTGGTGAAAATCAAAGACTGTAGCCTACAGTATAGATTGCACCTCAACTTGGAAAAAAAAAATCCTCACAACTGGACCAATAAACAACAAAACAATGGAGAAAGGATTAAACTTATCAAGGATTTCAATTTTCTTGGATCCACAATCAACACCCATGGAAGCAGCAGTCAAGAAATCAAACAATGCATTTCATTGGGCAAAACTGCTGCAAATGACTCATTTAAAGTAATAAAAAGAAAAGATATCACTATGAGCACTAAGATGCACCTTACCCGAGCTATGGTGTTTTCAGTGGTGTAGTGCCTAAGCCATTTGACTGCTAACCAGAAGGCTGGAGGTTCAA
>NW_006922582.1:144684-155633 GCF_000298275.1 Orycteropus afer afer
GGCATAAACTTATATACTATTTCCACCAAACAGTTTCAATAGATGTAAATAGCACCAGTTGCATAGATAATAATAAAATGTAGTAAAATAATTATAAAATGTCAAGTTTTGAGTTTTTATTACCTATAACACAAGTATCATATTGACTATATCTGTGGAAAGAGATAATGAAGAAGCTCAATATCATCAGTCAAAACAAGGTTGGGAGCTGACTGTGGAATAGACCATCAACTGCTCATATGCAAGTTCAAGTTGAAGCTGAGGAAAATTAAAACAAGTCCACAAGAGAGAAAATATGACCTTGACTATACCCCACCTGAATTTAGAGACCACCTGAAGAATAGCTTTGATGCATTGAACACCAATGATCCAAGACCATATAGATTGTGGGATGACATCAAGAACATCATAACTAAGAAAGGAAAAGGGCATTAACAAGACAGGAAAGGAAGAAAAGACCAAAATGGATGTCAGAAGAGACTCTGGAACTTGCTCTTGAAAGGAAACTAGCTAAAGCAAATGGAAGAAATGATTAAATAAAAGAGCTGAACAAAATTTCAAAGGGTGGCTTAAGAAGACAAAATTAAGTATTATAATGAAATGCACAAAGACCAAAATGCACAAAAAAACCAAAAAGGAAGAACACACTCAGCATTTCTCAAGCTAAAAGAACTGAAGAAAAAATTTCAGTTCAAATTGCAACATTGAAGAATTCTACAGACAAAATATTGAATGACGCAGGAAGCTTCAAATGAAAATGGACAGAATACACAGAGTTACTTTACAAATAAGAATTGGTCAATGTTTAACTACTTCAGGAGGTAGCATATGATCAAGAACCCATGGTTTGGAAGGAAGAAGTCCTGGCTTCACTGAAGGAACTGGCAAAAAACAAGGCTACAGGAATTGATGGGATACCCATTGAGACGTCTCAACAAATGAATGCAGTACTGGAGGCTCTTATTCATTTATGCCAAGAAATGTGGAAGACACCTACCTGGCCAACTGACTGGAAGAGAACCATATTTGTGCCCATTCCAAAGAAAGGTGATCCCATAGAATGTGAAAATTATTGAGCAATATCATTAATATCACACACTAATAAAATTTTGCTGAAGATAATTCAAAAAGCAGCAGTATGTTGACAGGCAACTTCCAGAAATTCAAGCTGGATTCAGAAGAGGATGTGAAATGAGGGCTGTCGTTGCTGATGTCAGATGGATCTTAGCTAAAAGCAAAGAATATCAGAAAGATGTTTATCTGTGTTTTCTTGACTATCCAAAGGCATTTGACTCTGTAGATCATAACAAATTATGGATAACATTGTCAAGAATAGGAATTCCAGAACATTTACTTGTGCTCATGAAGAACCTGTACACAGACAAAGAGGCTGTCATTAGAACAGAACAAGGGGATGCTACACAGTTTAAAATTAGAAGGGTGGGCATCAGGGCTGTAACCTTTCACCATAGGTAGTCAATCTGTATATTGAACAAATAGCCTGGGAAGGTGGATTGTGTTAAGAAAAATGCTGCATCAGGGTTGGAGGAAGACTCTGTAACAACCTGCGATATGCAGATGACATAACCTTGCTTGCCAAAAGTGAAGAAGACTTGAGGTACTTATTGATGAAGATCAAAGAGTACAGTTTTCAGTGTGGATTACACTTCAAGAAAAAGAAAAACAAAAATCCTCACAACTAGACCAATAAGCAACATCATAATAAATGGAGAAAAGATTGAAGTCAGGGATTTTATTTCACTTGGATTCACAATCAATAACACATGGAACTAGCAATCAACACATAAGACATATTGCTTTGGCAAATCTGCTGCAAAAGAACTCTTCAAAATGTTAAGAAGCAAAGATGTCACTCGGAAGACTAAAGGGTGCCTAATCCAAGCCATGGTATTTTCAATAGTCTCATATACCCGTGAAAGCTGAAAAATGAATAAGGAAGACCAAAGACAAATTGATGCCTTTGGATTGTGGTGTTGGTGAAGAATACTGAAAATCCAATGAACTGCCAGAACAAACAAATCTCTCCTGGAAGAAGTGCAGCCAGAATGATCCTCAGAAGCAAAAATAGCCAGACTTCATCTCAGCTACTTTGGTCATGTTGTCAGAAATGCCTGTTTCTGGAGAAGGATATCATGCTTGGTAAAGTAGAGGGCCAACGAAAAAGGTGAAGGCCTTCAAAGAGACAGATTGACGCAGGGGCTGTAATGATGGGCTCAGGTGTGGCAAGGATTGTGAGGATGACACAGGACTGGACATTGTTTTGTTCTGTTGTTCACAGGGTTGTTATGTGTCAGAGCTGAGTCAATAATGCCTAACAACAACAACATATTTTAAATATAACTTCCTATTATACCAAACCAAAGGCATTGCTGTTGAGTCCAATCTGACTCATAGCAACCCTATAGGACAGAGTAGAACTGACCCATAAGATTTCTAAGGCTGTAATATTTAAGAAAGCTGACTGCCACATGTTTCTCCCATGGGGCAGCTGGTGGGTTTCAAACCCCTGAATTTTGGTTAGCAGCCTAGAACTTAACCTTTGTGCCACCAAGGCTCTCTTTTTGCATTATAAGTGTATACGTTTTAATTTTTATTAATGGTTACTTAGCAAACAGAAAAAATGTCATAACTTTAACAATTGCCTCTTGTGTGCTTACATGAATTGCCTCCAGCATTCCACTGCCTCTCTCCATTCAAACTGCCATGAGAACATCACATTTTCACTTTGTATTAGTTTTTTGTTTTTTGTTTTTTTTTAATTTTTCTAGGTATTGTCTTCTACAACCTTTTAAGCTTTTCAATGCTCTCACTATTATTTCCTGAACAGATATGACATTTGAGAGGTAGAAGAGGATGGGCAATTAACTATTAAAGAGTAAATGGAGATCGTGAACCACAGGAGCTGTTGAGTCCATTCTGACTCATGACAACCTCATGTAATCAGAGTAAAACTGTGCTATGGCTGTTTTAGTGTTTCTAATAGCTGATTTGATGTAAGTAGATCACCAGGTCTTTCTTCATGGTGCCTGTAGGTGGACTTGAACCACCAACTTTCTAGTAGCTGTGGTAATTTAAGGTTGTGTGTCAAATTGTCTGGGCTGTAGTTTTATGTGGCTGGGCAGCCAGATGCAGTTATTCCTTACGATGAGATTGGATGTGGTGTAATCCACCCTGTGGTGGAACCTCCTGTGAGCAGCTAATTAGTTGCCTTCAAGGTGTGGCCTGCGCCCATTATATAAGGAAACACTTTGAGAAAAGTCTCTAGCTTTTGGTACACCTGGACCCTGTATTTGGCCAAACCTTGGCCTGACCTGTTGCCTGCTGATTTGGGGGTTGTTTTCGGACTTGAGTCTGCCACGTTGTGTACCGATCTTGGGATTGTGTCATTTTACCTGTTGATCTTGAGTTTGTCAGCCTCAGCAGCCAGCAGCATCATGACTAAGAAAAAGTCTCCAGCTCCACTGGGCCTGGAACAGGAGGCAGAGCTGAAGACACGAAGGTCAAGGGGCCTTTACCCAGCTCCTAGAGCCAGTACTTTAAACTTGGACTTCTAGCCTCCTAAACTATAAGAAAATCAATTCCTGTTTGCTGAAGCCATCCACTTGTGGTGTTTCTGTCATAGCAGTATTGGAAAACCAAGATAGTAGTCAAACACATTAATTATTTGCATTACCCAAAGATAATGAGATAGTGAAAGAGCACTGTATTTAGAGTCAGAGACCTGGGCCCAAGATGTATCATTAAAATTCTGAACTTCAGTAATCTTATCTGTAAAACAGAGCTAATAGTCATGTATTTCACATTTTTTTTTTTTTTGTAAATAATATGTAAAAAAAATATGTGAAAATGTTGTATACTTAAAAATTATGACACAAAATAAACCATCTTATGCTATTTATTTGCATGACTTTAATCTTTTAGAACTTCTTTTATGATAGAAGAAATTGGTCACATTTTAGCTTTTGTTTGCTACTTCATTACCACTGACAATGTTTGATTCAAGGCATTTTTCTGGTTTGCAAAATTGTATATGCTTTTAGGAGATAGTTAAATGTAGTTATGATTAGTTACATTACAGGAGCTATCAAGCATATTCAAAAGAATCCAGGGACGGCATTCAGGAGATCAGGGTTTCATGTCCAACGCACTCACCAAATCTATAACATTATTTTCAATTTCTTTGTGCTTATCTTTCAACTAACGTGACTGACCAAAATAATGTAATGTTCCTTCTAAATTTAAATTGGACTATATTTCTATTTAATTTTCCTAAAGGATACTGACTCATTTGAGAGTTTATTTATAAATTATTAACTATAATTTCTGACTTTTAGATTCTCAAACTCACTCTCATACCTCACAGAGGAACATGAATTGAGGTTAGCAATTTCCTTATAGAACAGGCCACAACTCCTTTGCTATTGCCACTGCACAGTAATGACTATCCTGCTTTTTAGTTACTTGAATGCACAAAAAAGAGATATACAAATAGCTAGAAAAATTTAAAAACAAAATATGAAAAGCATATGTACTCAAGGTAAAAAATGAAACACGAATCTTATTTATTTTGCAATATTCTTTTTTTCCCCCTTTCCAATTTATAACTCTAAGTCTTCCTGTTTCTAAGAACTGACTTCACACCAAACTAGTCCTCTAAAGTGCTGTATCTGCCTTATTGGGCCATCCTTTTTGGAGAAGCTCCCAAACCCTCACTCCTAAGCCCATCTCAAAACATGTGCGTACAAATCATGCAGCAAAAACTGAACCAAAATACAAAATACAATACCCAGTACAAACAAAACTAATTTTCCATGCACAGGAATGTGATGACTGCCTGACTTACAAAGGATTAGGTGCAGAAGTAAAAATGCCACCTGGGTAATTCCTTAGACAACGTAGTCCTTCCTGGAACTTATTTGTTAAGCAACAAGGAAGAATAGGATGTTCTTTCTGAAATATGTTTTGTGGGACGTCAAAACGTAAGCCTCTACCACCGACAAGGCGGCATTTTTAGATTAAGCTATGGGAAATCTAGCTTGATTTACAAATACAACAGTCGAAGAACACCATCCATCCTGCCACTTATGATTGGCATTATTATTACAGACTCTATTATAATCTTATCTTCCTGTCCAATGAAGCTATTCATCCAACAACTAAGCTCATGTCAAAGACAAGGCAGAGTCTACTTATTTACAGAAAAATGCTTTTGAAAAACAGTCTTATTGCTCAGACAGAGCCAAGAGTATACATGACATGGTGCAAGGTGCTTATGATATAAGGTGGCAGGAAATGAAGTAGAAACAGAAATACCAGCTGAGAAGGTGTTTAATCTTAGAGGTGTGAGGTATTACATTCTAGCACTCTTTCTGACTGATATCAGGCATGAAAGGAAAAACTATCTAAAACATATGGGGAAAAATTTACTTAGGTCATTTTGATGTCTGTGCTGGCAACACAGTCGACTTTCACATCCAGTCTTTATTAAAGCAGCTGACGATTGTGATTTGTAAATAAAAGAAGCTAAGATATTGCTGAGTAGGGTCTGCTGCAGACACAAAAATGCAATTGTACTTAAGTACATGCCTGAAACTACCCATCCCAATATTTTCACACACACACACACACACACACACAACTCCTTAGAGCTATTTTATTAGTGACTCCATACCTGCCTGGAAAAACGCTTGTAATTTCCAAATACTTTGTATCATGGAAAACTAACAAATTCTTACAAACACTTTGTGTGTCTCTCTCTGTCTCTCTCTCTCTTTCTCACCCTGAGGAAAAGAGAGGAAGCAGCAAGAATGCCCAAATACTCAAAACGATGCAATGAAACACATAACTGACTTTTTAGCATGAATGAAAATGAGCAAAAGAGGAGATTTTTATCAGTGTTGGAGGTGCCTAGCTACCCAGTGCCTCCAAATCTCAAAAGATATCAAGGGCATCCTAGAGACCAAGATGTAAAGCAGGTAAATTTTGACAGAGAATTCAGCTCCCACACCCCACTGGTTCCCTAGTCAATCATGCTAATGATCCACACAGGGTAAGAGTGAAAGACATACATTTTCTTCTCTATCCCTATGCCTACCCTCATCTCTGATACTCATATGTGCTTCCACATCCCTCTAGACCTACTACCTCATAAGGTCTCCTATCACATGTCAGAATGCTAATAGGTAAAATCTACAAGGTGTTCAAAGAAATGTGTGCTTATCTTTCGAATGGCCATCTAAGATGCAACTATTGGTGTCCTCTCATCTAAAGCAAAGAAGAGTGAAGAAACTCAGAGGCATCTGGAAACAATTAGTCCAAGAATAAGATCAACCACAAGGATCTCAGCCTTCATGACCTTGAGACAGAAGAACTTAGATGGTCCCCAGCCACCAATACCAACCACTCAGAAAGGGATCAAAACTGGAGATCCTGGATAGAGTGGAAGGAAAAAGGTAGAAAAAAATCAAAAACACAAAAATCATCAGAATTACTTGTTGGATAGAGACTAGTAGAACCTCTGAGAATATGGCCCTGGGTTACCCTTTGGACCTAGAAATGGACTAACTTCCATGGATTGATTGGCTCTCAGCCCAACAGTAGAAAGACCGCATGCAGAACACCTACCCCAGAACAATGCACCATCTACACTAGAGAGATGCACCCCTTAGATCAAACAGCCATGAGACACCAGAGAGGCAGCAGTCACAAAGAGGGAAAGCTGGCCAGATAGGAATGTATAGTTTAGAAGGGCACAGGGAGGGAATATTCACACAAGGGGGAGGGGAGGAGAGTTTTTATGGTTGGGGATGGTAATAAAACAAACAAACAAACAAACAAAAAAAAAACTCGGGCTTGAAATCAAATGTACATAAACTGTTGAAGGTAAAACAAATTTGCTTTGTAAATTTACAACCACAGTCCAAAAAAAAAAAAAAAAGTATGAAGTATGCTTATTATGCAGGTCTGTTCCCAAACCTGCCCTAAGAAAGAATCCCCCAAGGACTCTTCAGACTCTGATTATGACCCTGCTTTAGCCTTCTTAAGAACGTACAGCTAGAATGATGGTTCATGTTTGAACCAATGTAAATTTTAAAAAATACATCTCCCCTTGAGATGAGATCATTTTCTGTGGTATATTCCTAAACATTCTGGCTGATCCTATGGAGAGACAAGAAGGATTTTTCTTAGAGATCATTAGTCAACTATTTATTATAATCCTAGTTCTAGAAATTTTTAGGGTTAACACCAAGCATATCAACACAAAGTTTTAGGATGTATTAATTTTTTTTTTTCAGAAAATTATTTGTCTTTTACTGTACTGTTGTTAGGTATTGTTGAGTTGTCTCCTACTCATAGCAAGCAACCCTCTGTACAACAGAATGAAACACTCCCCGGTCCTGCGCCAGCTCACAATCCCTGCTACAGTTGAGCCCATCGTTGCAGCCACTGTGTCAATCTATCTCATTAAGGGTCTTCCCCATTTTTGCTGACCCTCAACTTTACCAAACATGATATCCTTCTTCAGGGAATGGTTGCTTCTGACAACATGACCAAAGTAGGTGAGATGAAGTCTGGCCATTCTCATTTCTAAGGAGCATTCCAGCTGCACTTCTCTCAGGACAGATTTGTTCATTCTTTTAACAGTCCATGGTACCTTCAGCATCCTTCACCAACACAACAATTCAAAAACATAAACTGTTTTTTTCAGTCTTCCTTATTCATTGTACAGCTTTCACATGCATATGAGGAGATTAAAATACCATGGCCTAGGTTAAGTGCACCATAGTGTTCTAAGTGACTTCTTTGCTCCTTAACACTTTAAAGAGGTCTTTTGCAACAGATTTGCCCAGTGGAATATGATGTTTGATTTCTTCTTTTTTTAATGGCTTCAAGCAACAATCATTTTATTATTTTTCATAGTTTCTCTGGATCATGAATTTGGGGAAGCTTATGTGAGTAGTTCTGGCTTAGGGCTTCTCATGTGGTTATAGTCAGATGGTGGCTGGAACTGCAACAGTGGACAGAAGAGGTGTTGGATAAGTTGGAAACTGACTGAGCATCACTTTTTTTTTTTTTTTTAATTGTGATTTGTGTGAAAGATTACAGAGCAAATTCATTTTCCATTCAACAGCTCCCACACATTTTATTTCATGACATTGATTGCAGCCCCCATAATGTAACAGCTTTCTTCCCATATTCTCCCTGTGGTTACCTTTTCCCTGTGTGCCTCTCTCCTATGCATTCCTAACCTCTGAGCTATCTCTCTGTGCAAATGGTGCTTCTTATCTCCCATGATTGATTGTTCTGAGGAATGTACCTACATGAGTAAATGTTCACCTTATAGGCCTGTCCATTGTCTGTCTGAAAGCCATGGAAGTTATTTCAATTCCATGCCCAAAGAGTGACTAGGGGCCATAGTTTTGGGAGTTTCACTAATCTCTATCAGACAAGGAAGCCTGGTATTTGTCATGATTTTGAGATTTGTTCCACATTTTTTTCCCTCTCTATCCAGGATCTCCTATTTTGCTATCTCTCCTATTGGTTGACAATAGTAGCCAGGCACCATGTAGTTCTGGTCTCAGAGTCATGGAGGCTGAGGTTCACATTATCCACTAGTACCTTGAACTAATTGTATTCACATGTCTTTGATTTTCTTCATTCTTCCTTGCTCCAGATGAGGAGAGACCAGTTTTGTCTTAGACAGCCACTTGCAAGCATTTAAGACCCCAGTCACTACTTACCAAAGTAGGATGTAGAACAAAGTTTTTGTGTAGTATTTATGCCAATTGAGCTTGATGTCCCCTGCAGCTGGGGACCAGAGCCCATGGGCCCAGCCACTCACTCCCTAATTTGTTTGGCTGTAAGTTATCATAACTTTGTCCCATTAGCTCTATTAAATATGGAAATTCTTACATAAGTAGACAGGCTAAATGATCAGGTATGTCTAAGTAAAAGGGAATATACCCATAACCATATATAAGTTTCACAGACAATTTTCCTACACACATATTTGTATGTGATATAAGAATGTTGATGTCTTATTTCTTGACTTCTGCTTCCATGGTTGTTCATTGTGGATCCAAGTAAAATGAAATCCCTAATAGCTTCAATCTTTTCCCCACTTACTATGATGTTGCTTATTTGTTCAGTTCTGAGGATTTTTGTTTTCTTTGTGTTGAGTTGTAATGCATACTGAAGACTGTGGTCTTGGATCTACATCAGTACATGCTTCAAGTCACCTTCACTTTCAGCAGGCAAAGTTGTGTAATCTGCATACCACAGATTGTTAATGACTCTTCTTCGAATCTTGATGCCATGTTCTTCTTCATATAGTCCAGATTCCCAGATTATTTGCTCAGCATACAGATTGAATAATTATGGTGAAAGGATCTAACCCCAATGCACATCCTTCCTCATTCTGTTCAAACGACGGCCTTTTCGTCTATGTATGGGTTCCTTATGAGCACAATTAAGTGTTCTGGAATTCCCATTCTTCACAATGTTATACATAATTTGTTATGGTTCACACAGTTAAATGCTTTTGTATGGTCAATAAAACACAGGTAAACAGCTTTATGGCTTTCTCTGCTTTCAGCCAACTTCCACGTGACATAAGCAATTATGTCCCGCGTTCCACATCATTTTCTGAATCCAGTTTGAATTTCTGAAAGATCCCTGTCAACATACTGCTGCAGCCATTTTTTAATTATCTTCAGAAAAATTTTACTTGTCTGTGATATTAATGATGTTGTTGTTGTTGCTGCTGTTATTTGCCGTCGAGTCGGCCCGACTCATAGTGACCCCTCCTTGGGTTTCCGAGGCAGCATCACTACGGAAGTAGGATTGCCCAACCTTCCTTCCGAGGAGTGGCTGGTGGGTTTGAACCGCCAGCCTTCTGGTTAGCAGTCAAGTGCCTTAGACACTATGCTATTGTTTGATAATTTCCACATTCTGTTGTGTCACCTTTCTTTGGAATGGGCACAAATATCAATCACTTCCTGTCAGTTGGCCAGGTAGCTCTTTTCCAAATTTCTTGGAATAAATGAGCAAGTACCCCCAGCACTGCATTTGTTTGTGGAAAGGTCTCAATAGGTATTCTGTCAATTCCCGGAGCCTTATCTTTTGCCAATCCCTCAGTGCAGCTTAGACTTCCTCCTTCAATACCATGGGTCCTTGATTTTATGCTACCTCTTGAAATAGCTGAATGCTCACCAATTATTTTTAGTACAGTGGCTGACTCTGTGTATTCCTTCCATCTTCTTTTGATGCTTCCAACATCGTTCTATGTTTTGTCCATTTAACTAACTAACTAACCCACTGCTATCAAATTGATTCCAACTCAGAGCAACCCATTTGGGTTTCCAGGACTATAAATCTTTATGGAAGTAGATTGCTCAACTTCCTCCCTTGGAGCAGCTAGTGGATTTGAACTGCCAACTTTCTGATTAGCAGCCAAATGTAATACCCACTGTGCCACCGGAGCTCCTTAGTTTGTCCATAGAATCCATGAATATTGCAACTCAAGGCTTGAATTTTTTTCTTTAGTTCTTTCAGCTTGAGAAATGCTAAGCTTGTTCTTCCATTCTGGTTTTCTAATTCCAGATCTTTGCATGTTGCATTATAATACTTTACTTGGTCTTCTTCAGCCACCCTGTGAAATCTCCCATTTAGCTCTTTTATTTCATCATTTATTCCATTCACTTAACTACTCTCCATTCAAGAGTAAGTTTCAGAGTCTTTTCTGACATCCATTTTGGTCTTTTTTTCCTTTCCTTCTTTTTAATGATCTTTTGCTTTTTTTCATGTACAATGTCGTTGCTGTCATCCCACAACTCTCCTGGTCATTGACGTTCAGTGCATCAAATCTATTCTTCAGGTGGTTTCTAAATTCAAGTGAGATATAATCAAGGTCATATTTTGGCTCTTAT
>NW_006922582.1:155783-158967 GCF_000298275.1 Orycteropus afer afer
TTACTGTGTAGTATTAATGATTAACAATTTCTTGAATATTACTTATGGGAATTGTACAGTTGTGTTTAAGTCCCTTCAGTAATGTACAGGGTAATTGAATTGGAATGAGCATGATTTTAAGTAAAAGAGATTAGTGCCTTTTATTGTTTCCTCATGCATTTCAGACTTTAATTTTACTTTTCCAGTTTGTAAACTAATTTTCTTGCTCTTGAATATGGAAAAGATGTAGTTGAATAAAGGAATATGTATCATCTCAAGTACTACAGCATCTAATGAAACAGTGGTCTTGTCTCTCTCTTCATCTTGCTCCACTGCCCTTTGAATTGTCTTTTACAATTCTCTATTCATTCTAGCCTTTGTCTGTCTTGAGAGTCTTTCAGAAGTCTGCCACTTTTTTTTTTTTATGCATGTAGCATTGACCTCCTCCTGCCATCATTAGAACCTATTAAAACCTGAATTCATCATAGAATTTTCTGTGAAGTATCACTGAATTTTTTCATTATCTCCCCTTTGTTTTTCTCCAAAGAATAATTACTACCAAATTTTACATTTTCATGTCTGGAGGATCTAACCTTCCTTTAAGAATATCTGGTTATGTGATGGACCTATCTTCCCCTCCCCCCTAATTTTTTTTTTTTTTTATATCAACACCTCTTTATTTATTTATTTATTTAGTTATTTAGTTATTGTGATTTGGGTGAAAGTTTGCAGAGGAAATTCACTTTCCATACAATAGCTCACATACACTTTGTCTCATAACATTGACTAAAATTTACCACAATGCAACAGCTCCCCTCCCACTTCCTCCCCACAGTTACCTCTTCCCTGTGTCTATCCCTCCATGCACCCCTGCATCCTAAGCTGTCTCCCTGTGCATACACAGCCCTTCTTTCTCCCATGATTGTTTTCTCCAAGGAGTGTATCTACTAGTGTAAATATTCACCTCATATGCCTGTCTTTTGTTTGGCTGGAAGCCAAAGTGTAGGTTCAATTCCAGCACTCAAGGACATCTAGGGGCCATAGTCTCAGTGGTTCATTCCATCAGGCTCTATCAGACCAGCAAAACTGGTCCTTTTTTTTTTGTTTTGTTTTCAAATGATTTTGAGTTTTGTTCCATATTGTTCTCCCTCTCTATCCATGATCTCCTACATAGATCCCCATCTGAGTGGTTGACAGTGGTAGCCGGGCACCATCTAATTCCTCTAGTCTCATAGTCATATGGGCTGAGGATCGCATGGTGTACCAGTCACTTGGACTAATTGTTTCCATGAATGCTTGGTTCGTTCTTTGCTGTGGAGAAAAGGAGACCCATCATTGCATCTAGATGGCTGTTTTCAAGCTTTTAAGATCCTAGTTGCAACTCACCAAAGTAGGAGGAGGAACAATGTTTTGTGTAATATGTTATGCCAATTGAACCTGATGTCCACTGCGACTATGGTCCTGAGTCCACAGGTCCAATTCCTTGCTCTCTCTGGGTAGTTGGCTTGCCCAAGAAATGACTACAAACTTGACCTTTGTCGGCTCTACTATACACCTGGGAATCCTTACAGAACATACCAATACACTTGTAGAACCATTGTCTGCCAAACTTATACATGGTCTTGGGTACATTCCCCCCTGCATAGACATACCTAATAGTTCAGCCTGCCCACCCATCTATCCACCTGTACACCTATGTTTGTCTTCACTGAAAACACAGTACTGTATGTGCAAAAGGGTTCATCTTTGCTGTCTGTACCTCCCATGTACCTTTCTATGTCTTCCTCTTCCTCAAAACCACCATATTGATCACTCACATTTGGTTAATTGCCCTTCTCTTCACCCAAGTCAATACTTATCTCCACCTATCTAACAGTGTTCCCTACCTTCCCTTCACACCCCAAGTAACCAACACAAAAAATTTCTTTCCATATGTAAACCTTTCCTTGACTTTTTACAATAACAGCCTAATACAATATTTGTCCTTCTGTGATTGACTTATTTCACTCAGCATAATATCTTCCAAGTTCATCCACATTATGCGGTGTTTTGTAGATTCTTCATTATCCTTTAGGGTTGCATAGTATTTCATTGTGTGTATGTACCATACTTTGGTTATCCATTCCTCAGTTGATGGACATCTAGGTTGTTTCCATCTTTTGGCTATTGTAAATAGTGCTGCGATGAACATGGGTGTGCATATGTCTGTTGTTGTCATGGCTCTTGCTTCTTTAGGATATATACCTAGTAATGGAATGGCTAGGTCAAATGCTATTTTCAATTCCAACTTTTGAAGGAATCACCATACTGCTTTCCACAGTGGTTGTGTCATTTGACAGTCCCACCAGCAGTGTAGGAGAGTCCCAATCTCTCCACATCCTCACAAGCATTTGTTATGTTCTGTGTTGTTGAAATACCCCTAATATTTGAGGCTTAGTTTCTGTAAAATCCAGAGTTATGCTTGATGAGGACTATTTCTTTCCTTCTCTTTTATGCATCCTAAACCGTTTTCATCCAAGATTTCTAACATTTACATGACACCAGAATTGCTTTATTCCATCCAAGCAACATAGCCTTAGCAGGGCTTCTTTGTTCTATGGCTATCTGTCTTAGATTTAGAATTCAAATGTAAGAGACTTCATGAAGACACATATTAATACATGTGTTTGGAACAGAAAATGAAGTCAGACTTTTATTGACAGAAAATCTGATTTGGTTGATGGGTTTGATCTGAGTACTGACTTTGCAAAATATGTAAATGATAAACACTTCTATAAATTAACTAATTCTGTAGTACCAAGATTTTAACAATAATATAGTCAAAGTACATGAAAAGAAAGCATTTTATGAAAACAATTTATTGGTAAATGTGTGTTGAAATTAATAATAGTTATTGAGTAAATCTCGGTAAAGCAGTTTTTGGTTTACCACCTATAAATTGAAAAAGAAAATGACTCCAATGACAGGGTGACAAATTCTTTTGCAATTCAGAATCAAAATTGAAGGGAACTTAATTGAATTGTCAGTTGATAGATTATTAAAAATATTTTTGATGACAGACCACTATACGAATTTTTGGCACATACTTTGGAAGGAGTTCAAAGAACTGAGTGACACTGCTATACTAAAATGCCTTCCATTTATGTTATTTATGATATTATGTTATATCAGTGTATACATATATATAATATTAATATAACTGATG
>NW_006922582.1:159189-165253 GCF_000298275.1 Orycteropus afer afer
ACAACAACAACAACATATATAACTGATGTTGAATCTTGCCTTGATGCAATAATGACTAATATTCATCTAGGAATAAACAGACTATTCTTATTAAAAGATTTATTTTCAATAATATTTTATTTTTTATGCTTAGCAAGTATTTATCAAAACTTATCATAGTATGCTATTTTATATAATTTATTTTATTTGTTGATGTTTTTGAGAACGTACCCAGCAGATCATTCACTAATTCTTCAATTTCTAAACATACACTTCAGTGACATTGATTACATTCTTCAAGTTATGCAAACATTCTCACTTCCTTCTCATAACTTTTCCTCCTCCGTTAACATAAACTCACTGCCCCCTAAGTTTCCTATCTAATCTTTCAAGTGCTGTTGTCAGTTTGATCCCATGCAGATAGATCTTTAAAGAGCACAGTGCTCAAGGCAGATATTCTTCACTACTTAAGTTAAACTATCGTTTGGTTATACGAAGACTTCAGGAAATATTTCTGGTTTGAGATTTAAAGACTATCTCAGGGAAATAATTCCAGGTGTAATATTATGTGGTTTTGATCAACTGGGTACTAAGAATAATTTTCACAAACCTAAATCTAAAAGAAATTTTTAACACTTAGGGTCTTATGAACACGAGAAATAAAAATGATTAAATTTTAAGTTCATATATTTTTTTTGTTGCAGAGAAATATAATAGGTGATTAACAAAAGGCTCAGAAGTATGAAATAAATTGTAATAGAGTAAAATTTTATGGGAGAAATATAACAAAAATATGAGTTCAAATAAGAAAATAACAGATGTAACTATGAAATAAGACTTTGTGTATTTTTAAACAGATGCTGACAAAGATGTGTTAAATTGCAGAATTTAAGAACTGGAAGGGAAATTAAAAGTTCACTATTACAATGGTCTTCACGCTTTTTTGTGTGCATTACCCCAAATAATTATGAAAAATTTTATAGTCCCTCAAACATTAAGTTGGCTTATAAATTTTTCCATCCTTAGTTTAAATGATTACCATAGATGAAATTTCTGGAACAATATAAAAATTGGCATTTACAATAAATAAAACATAGTCCACAGGTTTTGAATGCTATGGCAATTTGTTGGCTACTATTATCCATGTCTTTCATCTCTTTGGTTGTGTTTATGTAGTATCACTTATTTTCCCTTCTCTTCTATTGTCATCTTCTGAATCCACTGAGCTTCTGCTGTCAAGGAAAAAGACCATGGATTTCCACGAAGTCAATATTTATTGCATGTTGATTATTAAATCTTTGCTCCTTTTGAAGCATAAAAGTCTTTTGTATAGTATAAAACACTTGTCTATTGTTCTTGTTGGGTGCCAGCAAGTTGACTCTAACTTATAGGGACCCCGTGTGATAGAGTAGGACTACCCCATAATGGGAGTCTGGTGGCCATAGTGCCAAAGGCATTTGACTGCTAACCAGAAGACTGGTGGTTCAAACCCACAAGCCACTCCTCAGAAGGAAGATTGGGCAGTCTACTTGCATAGTAATACTGCCTTGGAAACCCAAGGAGGGGTCGCTATGAGTCCAATCAATAGGACAGCAGTGGGCAGTGCGTTTGTTTTTTGTTTTTTGTGTTTTTTTTTTAGTTTTGGCCCCATAATGATAATCTCCATTCTTTCAAATTCTGGGGATAACTTTGTGGCTGAAGTTACTTTGTGTGTATATATATTATCTACTTTCAATATACTCAGCATTTAGTAATTTGTTGTTGTTATGTGCCTTCGAGTGGAACTTGAGTCATAGTGACTGCTTTTTTGGGTTTCCGAGGTGGTATCACTGTGGAAGTAGATTGCCAAACCTTCCTTCTGAGGAGTGGCATACACACACACACACACACACACAATATCAATTTCTATTTTGCTCAAAATTTTGAAACTTTGCTTCTTGGTTCCTAATATATATTGTTGGTGAGAAGTCTAACATCAGTCTGATTCTTATGTCTTTGTTGGTAAACTTTTGTCATATTCCTTGGTGGCTTTAAAATCCCTCTCTATCTTTGTTTTGATTCTGAACTTTCATTAAGATAGGTATAGAATTGGTATATCTTCATTCATTCCATGTTGCCTTTAGTTAAAGCCTTTAACTTTTTTTTGTGTGTGTGAAGGATTTCTATTAAATATTTTGAACTGTTTTCTCCTTTCCATTTCCTTTATCTTTTTATAAATCTTATTAGAAAAAGATTAGACCTTCTATACTACCCTCCATACTTTTCACTTTTTTCTCTTCATTATTCTTCTACTTTCTGAACTATTTACAAAACTTCATCTTCCAGCCCTTCTGAGTTTTTCACATAGCAGCCAGTTGTAATTCTACAAGTGAGCTTTATTTTCTGAAATAAACCAAGTACATACGTTAGAACTTTTTAAAGTTCTTTTCTTTCCCTTGAAAAAGATAGAGCATTAGTTGCTCTCTTTACTTTGTCCTGTGCATTCATGCTTTTGGTTTTCCTAAAATATCTATGGATTCATAATTTCTCACTTGTATTTGTGAATCAAACATTAAATTTATAATGAAGGTACCTATAGTATAAAACACTGGTTCCCCCTACTGTTTCAAAATTCTGCTATCTCATGAAGCCACTCCTTGAAACTAACAACCAGCTGCTTATATGTTCTTAGACATGAAAGCCCCGAGTAAAACTACACTAGACTTTATTTGGGTGTAGATGGGGGCATAAAACATATGGTACTCAATAAGATTTTCTGCAATTAATGTTTGTTTTGATTATACACCAAAGAGCACTAATGGTACAAAGATAGAATACTTGCATGAAACATAAAAATAATAATAATAATAATAGAGTTTCCAAAAAAATAGAGCCCAACTAATAGATGATGAAGTGTTCAATCAGACCGTAGTGATTGCAGAGAATAAAGATAACTTGCATGAGGTTAGGAGCTCTGGTAGCATAGTGCCTGAGGCACTTGACTGCTAACCAGAAGGCTGGTGGATCAAACCCATTAGCCACTCCTCAGAAGGAAGGTTGGGCAATCTACAAATATACAAAGGTATCAGAATAATATAAAATAATATAGAATCTTGATGTATGAAAAAAAATTCATCCAATAGTATTCAAGAGCTGAAGAAATATTTACAACTAGGATTATTGATTTTTCCTGACCAATATAACCTACTCATAAGTTACCAGTAGTTCAGCACACTTCTAAAATTTATGTGATTATTGAACTGAAACATATTGGCAAATATTGATATTTAATGGCATTCAGACAAAGAACAATAAGGTTGTTAAGACTCCTAGATAGTAAATCTATCCTTTCATCCAAACCCTTCTTAGTTAACATTCTCAACTAGATATTAATCACCCATTCATTAAAAAATTCCCTGCCACTGAGTCAATTCAAACTCCTTGCAACTCCCATTGGGTTTCTGAATCAGTAAAATCTTTACAGAAGGAGGTTGCCCCATATTCCTTCCACAGAACAGCTGATGGGTTTAAACACCAGCCTTCTGGTTAGCAGTCAAATGCCCTAGGTACTGCACCACCAGAGCTCATAGTAGCCCTGAATTCAAGGAGTAAAGCACTAGAAGTAGATTAGATGCCTTTGCACAACCACCTGCAGGGGGAATGTGAACAAGTGAACCTGTGTAGGTATAGATTAAAATGGAAATAGTTCTAGTAAGACAATTTATGTTACCCTTTGCATTCTTAAACGATATTTGTCATCCTGCCACCACTTTCTTCCTCTTTGCCAAAAATTTCCTTTAGTTAGGAATGAAGTTAGTGAATAGTAAGAAACAATATATATCCAGATATTTGTATGGTAGGCTGGGTTCTGTCATTAATTGTGGGGTTGTCAGAGAGCCATACCCGCCTTGGATTGTTAAAAGATGAATTTAAAGGTCCTATCATTCTAAAATTCTATGATATTAGAAATTTAAGCTTCCATAAATGGTAATTTCACACGGGTATATACAACCAAACAAAATATTATAAGCCCACAAAAATCAACAATCAATATATGCAATGCATTTATACATACACATTTATTTTAAAAAAATGATATTTAGTAGTAACACCAATCTTCCTCCTTTCCAGGATACTGAGATTGGTCTCTCCTCAATTTTTTTATTCTAAGCAAACTAATGATGAGTTTTTAAATACATAAAACTCAGAGGAATACTTGAATTATAGTGTCATGATATATTTAATCAACAGTAGGTAATCAAAATAGGGTTATTTACAAATAGAAGTATTTATTGTCATATTGTGGTGCAGTGAATTACTTAATATGGCCCTTCTATCCATAGTCTTTATGACTCTCACTAGATGACTGGGTGGGACTTACACATATGTGAGGTGCTTGTGGTCCACCAATTAGATTGGATAGCTTGGTGCATGGCACACGTGTGTGGGTGAAACCATAGAGATTAGGTATATGGAGCCCTAATGTGGGGATTGCTCATTTTTTGCCATGTCTCTATGATTAAATGAGCCATCCCAGAGGCAGGAAGGGGGCTCTCACTATCATCAAAAAAGAAGAGCCAGAAGTAGAGCATGTCCTTTGGATCCAAGATACCTGAGGCAGATCTCCTTGACCCAAGAGACAGAAAGGGAACTGTAACACTTTGCTGAGATGGTGAGTGATGGTCAGCAGCAGCATAGAAACCATGGCAGCTAACCCTGGCAGCAGACCCCAGCAACAGACCTCAGCAGCAGACACTGGCACAAGGCAGGGCAATGGGCAATGCCCACAGAGCAGGAAAGCTGAGTGCTTTTTGCAAGCAGGCTTGTTGTCAGAGTGGGGTGCCACTCTGGGCACCAAGGGGCTAAAGGATCAAGAGATCAAGGCCAGAGAGAAGTGTGCCAGTAGCACATCTAAGAAGGAGTTGTCCTGATTGAAAATTATATCCTGAGTCACTTCTGATCCTCAATTGTAACTGTTATTTCCTTACACAGTCCACAACTGTGAGTAACATCTGTGGGTTCTGTGTGGCCATTGAAACACATTATTTAACCCACTATAGAAGTAAAGACTGTCATGGGAAGGATGGTTGGTGTCAGAATTGTCATGAAGTTTGGAGGGTAGTGGCAGGTCTGACCTCCAATTCATAGGAATCAGCCTTGGGCTGTTGATGCTGATGATGAATCTCTCATTCCCTTATGAAGTCAGAGGAAGTCAGACAAGGCAATCCCCATGCCTTTTTTGTACATATACATCTTTAATTTTTTCTTCAAACAAATCTCACATCACTTCAATTCAGCTGGCACATCTTACTGGTTCATAGGAAGCTAGTATCTTTAAGATCTCTTCCAGTATTCATTGTTTTTGCTAATATGTAACTCTGTCATTATATATGTCATCTTTCTTATCGTAGATCCTATAATTTCTCTTTCTCATAAAATTGCAAAGTAACTTTAATGTTCTTATCAATCAAGAAAAGAGATATAATCTCTACAGCAAACAAACACATGTGTTACATACACAAATGGGGAAAATTTATCATCCTTCCAATTTTTCTACACTACCTGGATTTATTTACTGTAAATAACCAAGATAAAGATAATTGAATATATATCTCTTGGTGATTTACCAAAAAAAAAAAAAAAAAAAGCTTGGCTCTGCAAGATGGCGGACTAGGCAGAAAGACTGCACAGACCATCTTCAACAAAGAAGAGGGAAACCAATAAACACAGACACAGAAGACAATACTGGACCCCTGAGCCTTGAAGGGAAGGATATAGAAGTGGACTAAACCCCAACTAACAGAAGAATTTGTGTGAAAATATCAAAAAAGGAGGCATGTGGAATTGTGGTCTGGCAGCGATCCTGAGTGATCCTGATGGCACAGACAGCTTGGAGATTCCCGAGTGGTGGCAGAACCTAAGAATTAACCTAAAATCAGCCCTGTTAGCCAGGGACAGCACAGAGGACTGCTCCGGTGGCTGGGGAATAAACAGAGAAGATGAAGAGAAAGGCGGGCTGAGCTGTGGACTTTTGCCGGTCAGGAGACCACTGCCGTTTTGAAGCTTTAAAAGCGGATTGACTATTTTGGATATTTAAAGAGACAGC
>NW_006922582.1:173064-217902 GCF_000298275.1 Orycteropus afer afer
GGATGGACACTGGGAAGAGGTAACTATGGGGAGGAAGTGGGAGGAGAGCTGTTGCATTGTGGTAAACTGTGGTCAATGTCATTAGACAAAGTATATGTAAACTGCTGTATGGAAAGTGAATTTGCTCTGTAAATCTTCACCCAAATCACAATAAAAAAAATAAATTAAAAAAAAAAATTTACAATAGCATAACTCTACCATATGGTTTACAAACCACATTCAAATACATTACCTCATTTCAGTCTGTGAATTAATCTGGGCCATAAAAACTCAAATATAATCCTCTTTTTACAGATGGAGAAGGTGATACAAGAGAATGTAGAAGGATGAACTGCAATATATACCAGGATGCTAGACCCAAATCACAAATTTCATTTTATTTTTTTCATCCTTTCTTAATGTTGATATTTATTATCTACAAATTTTGTTTTGTCAGATTTATTTATTCAGTACACATTAATGATTTACTATAGATTTGATAGGAGCTCTGGTAGCATAGTGTGCAATGCACTTGACTGCTAACCAGAAGGCTGGCCATTCAGACCCACCAGCCACTCCTCGGAAGGAAGGCTGGGCAATCTACTTCTGTAGTGATACTGGCTCAGAAATGCAAGGAGGTGTCATTATGAGTCAGGTCTGAATTAATGGCATGTAACAACAACAGCAACATAGATTTGATGCACTGAACATCAGTGACTCAAGACCAGATGAGTTGTGGGATCACATCAAGAAAATCATACATAAGGAAAACAAAAAGTCATTAAAAAGACAGAAAAGGAAGAGAAGATCTAAAGAGATATCAGAAGAGATTCCGAAACTTGCTCTTAAATGGAGAGTAGCTAAAGTGAATGGAAGAAATGTCATAGTAAAAGAGCTAAACAAAAGATTTCAAAGGACAACTCAAGAAGACAAAGTAAACTGTAAATGAAATGTACAAAGACAGGCAATTGGAAACCATGAGGAGAAGAACACTCTAGGCATTTCTTAAACTGAAAGAACTAAAAATAATTCAAGCTGCAAGTTGAGATATTGAAGTATTCTATGGGAAAAATATTGAATGATGCAGGAAGCATAAAAATAAGATAGAAGAAAGACACAAAGTCACTGTACCAAAAAGAATTGGCCCACATGCAATCATTTCAGGAGTTAGTATATGACCAAGAACCAATGAAGGAAGAAGTTCAGCAGCTCTGAAGGAATTGGTGAAAAACAAGGCCCCAGGAACTGTTGGAGTACTTACTGAGATGTTTCAACAAATAGATACAGCACTAGAAGCACTCACTTGTTTATGCCAAGAAAACTGGAAGATAGTCAAATGGCCAACTGACTGGAAGAGATCTAAATTTGGGCCCATTCCAAAGAAAGGTGATCCAACAGAATGTGGAAATTATCAAACAATATCATTAATATCATATGCAAGTAAAGGTAGTTCAAAAATATCAACAGGAAATTGTTAGAAATTCAAGCTGAATTCAGAAGAGGATGTGCACAAGGGATATCATTGCTGATATCAGCATATCTTGGCTGAAAGCAAAGAATACCAGAAATATATTTACCTGTGTTTTATTGACTATGCAAAGGCATTTGACTTTGTGAATCTTAACAAACTATGGATAACATTGCAAAGAATAGGAATTCCAGAGCACTTAATTATACTTGTGAAGAACCTGTACATAGACCAAGAGGCAGTCCTTCAAACAGAACAAGAGAATACTATGTGATTTAAAATCAGGAAAGTTATGTGCCAGGGTTGAGTCTTTTCACCATACTTATTCAATATGTGTGCTGAAGAAATAATCTGAAAATATGGACTATATTAACAAGAATGCAGCAACAGGATTAAAGGAAAACTCATTAACAAGCTGCAATATACAGATGACATAACCTAGCCTGCTGAAAGTGAAGTTGACTTGAAGCACTTACTGATGAAGGTCAAAGACTACAGTCTTCTATATGGATTAAACCTCAATATAAAGAAAACAAAATCCTCACAACTGGACCAATAAGCAACATCATGATCAGTGAAAGATGAAAGTCATCAAAGATTTCATTTTACATGGATCCACAATCAACACCAATGAAAGTAGCAGTCAAGGAATCAAATAACGTATTATATTGGACAAATCTTGTGCAAATGACTTCTTTAAAGTGTTTAAGAGCAAAAATGTCACTTAGAAGACTAAGGTGCCCTTACCCAAGCCATGGAATTTTCAGTAACCTCATATGCATGTACAAGCTGGACAATGAATAAGGAAGTGCACAGAAAACTTGGTGCTTTTGAATTGTGGTGTTGGCAAAGAATAGTGAATATACCATGGACTGCTAAAAGAATGAACAAATCTCTCTTTGAGGAAGGACTGTTGGAATGCCCCTTAGAAGTGGGAATGGCTAAACTTCCTCTCTTGTACCTTTGTCATGTTGTCAGTAGGGACCAGTCCCTGAAGAATGATACCCCGTTAGGTAAACTAGAGGGTCAATGAAAAAGGGGAAGATCAGATGGATTGAAGAAGATGGATTTAAACAGTGGGTGTGATGATGGGCTTATAGATGACAACAATTGTGAGGATAGTGCAGGCCCAGGCAGTGTTTCATTTGTCATACATAGGGTAACTCCGAGTCAAAACCTACTTGATAGCACCTAACAACAACCACATGTAAAAATATGGGCTAGATAATAGGGATACAATGTCACATGAAAACAAATGTAGTCCAAGTTCTCATCAAATAGTGACCAGTGGAAAGATGAGACATTAATCAAATAATGACAACAACAAATGGCTATTACAACTGGATCAAATTCTACAAAGCAAAAGTACCCAGTACTATCAGACTGTGTACTTGGGAGATCACACCTAGTCAGAGGGTTGGGGAAGACTTTCTTGAGAAAGTGGCTTAGAGTCATTTTTTAGGTCTGAACAATGACTCAGACTTTATTAGATGAGAAGAAAACAAGTGAAAAAATCTTTACTAGGTTTATTGAGTCTCTAGTGCTACTATAACAGAAATACCACAAGTGAATGGCTTTAGTAAACAGGAATTCATTCTCTTACAGTTTAGAAATCCACATTCAGAATGTCAGCTCTATGAGCTGGGTGAAGGCTCCACAACCTTGAGCTTCAGCTCTGCTTCTTGCTCCTGGCTCACTGGAGCTGGAGGTATCTCTTAACTCAGGCAGCTCAAGGTCAGGAGGTAAAATGGCACAATCCTGAGATTAGCAGACAATACAGTAGACCACTTGCTCAAGCCCAGGCACAATACCAAGATCAGCAGGCAACATGGCAGGCCACTGAGATGAAGACTTGGCCAAATGCAGGATCCAGATGTGCAAAAAGCCCAAAACATTTCTCAAAATATCTCCTTATATACTGGAAGTTGGCCACATACTGAAGGCAACTGAACAACTGCTCAACGCAGATTTCACCATGGAGTTGATTACACCACATTCAGAGTCATCATGGGGAATAATTGCATCCAGCTACCCATCCACTCAAAACCACAGCCCAGACAAGATGACATACAACCTTCACTACCACAATTCCACTCCTTGTCAACATGACATAGGTATAGATCTCCTTCATTGGGTCACCCAAGTCTCCTAGTTCCTCTAAGTGGCAACCTCACCCTTTTGGCCTGGCAAGCCCCATTCTTCTGCCCCTTGGCCATAGCAGCCCTGCCCCCTCACTTTTGGGCAGAGACTATGGCCCCATCCCACTGGCCGTCATGTAAGGCAATCTCACCCCCAGAGGCCGTGGTCTTACACTTTGAGACTGAGGCAGCTCTACTTCCTGTTTCCTTGGTCTCTCGGCTTCTGGCGCTGAATGAAGGCAACCCACTCCATCAGGAAGCTTCTTGCCCAAAAACATTCAGCTTTCTCGATCCTTGGGGCTGGCAAGCCTATGACTTTGTCTCATTCTTGTCTCTTCTACCAAGTAACACCTGAAAGCACCTATTCTGCCATGAAGTATCCCGCCCAAAGGCATTCAGCTTTATTGCTCCATGGGCTGGCAAACCTGTTACTCTGTCTCATGCCAGTCTCCCAGCTCTGTTGCTGGTCTCTGTGCCATGGTCTCAGTGCCGGTATCTAGAGTCCAACAATACACTCCACTCCTGTATCTACATTTTACGTATCTGTCAGAACAGCACCCCACTCTCAGTACCAAATTCTGTTTTGGTTCTCTAGAGCTGCTGTAACAGAGATATCACCAGTGAAAGGCTTTAATAAATAGGAATTTATTCTCTTACAATTTAGGAGGCTAGAAGTCCAAATTCAGAGTGCCAGCTCTAGAGGCTGGGTGAAGGCTCTTTGACTTGGGTTTCGGCTTTGGCTCTTGTTCCTGGCTCAATGGAGCTAGAGGCATGTCTTAACTCAGGCAGCTGCCAGGTGCTGAAGCTGACAAAACTAAAGTCGGCAGGTGAAATAGCAAAATCCTAAGATTAGCACACAACACAGCAGGCCATTAGCTCAAGTCCAGGAGCAATTCCAAGATCAGCAGGCAACATGGCAGACCACTGAGACAGAGACTCAGCCAAATGCAGGATCCAAATGTGCCATAAGCCCAAGGTCTTTATGAAGACTTCTCCTTATACACTGGAAACAGGCCACATCCTGAAGGCAACTAATTAGCTTCTCACACTAGATTCCACCACATTCAGTCTCATCATAGTGGCTAAAGCACTTGACTGCTAACTAGAAGGCTAGCGGTTCAAACCTACCATCCACTCCTCAGAAGGAAGATTGGGCAATCCTACTTCCGTAGTGATACTGCCTCGGAAACCTAAGGAGGGGTCACTATGAGTCGGGGCCAACTCGACGGCACATAGCAACAACAACAACAACAGTCTCATCATGGAGAACAACTGCATCCAGCTACCCAGACACTCAAAAACCATGGTCCAACCAAGTTGGCACACAACATTAACTACCATAACAGGCATAGTTAACAGAGGGCAAAGCAAGAGGCCGTGGTGGATGGAATCCAGAGAGTGAGGGAGAGTACAATTTGAGAGGAGATTTGAGGAGATACAGGGGCCAGACTCTGCATTGTTGCAAAATTTATGTGAAAGAGCTTCATCTTAGCCAAAGAACAATAAGATTATGTGATTCCATTTATATTAAATGCTCAGAACAGGAAAATCCATAGAGACAAAGCAGATTAGTGGTTGTCAGGGGTTGGGGCAAGGGAGGAATAGGGAGTAACTACTAATGGGTACAGTGTTTACTTAGGAGTAAAAAAAGGAATATTCCAAATTAGATAGTCGTGATGATGGTTTCCCAATTCTATAAGTAATCATTAAAAAAAAACTTTGAACTGTAAACTTCAAGAGTCAATTATATGGTATGTGAATTTTATCTGTAAAATACTATTGTTAAAAAAAAAGAAAAAGGAAAGCATGAGAAGTTTTTTTTTTAAAGGGGAGTTTTCTTGAGCAGGCTAGGGGTTTTAGAGGTTTACTGTGAAAAATACATTTGGAACTGGAGGGAGGAGACTATTGCAATAATCCAAGTAAGAGAAATCTGGGAAGAAAAATGAATAGGACCTAATGATAGATTAAAGAACTCTGGTGGTGCAGTGCTTACTTAAGTCATTTGTCTGCTAACCAGAAGGTTGGCAGTTCAAATCCACCAGCCACTCTGCAGAAAGAAGATGGGGCAATTGACTTCTGTAAAGATTTACAGCCTTGGAAACCCATTGGGGGTTTCCATGAGTCAGACTCAACTTGATGGCAGTGGGTATTGGTTTGGTTTAATGATAGATTAAGAATCTCAGGTACTGTAGTGGTTAAGGCATTTGGTTGCCAACCAAAACCTCAGTGGTTAGAACCCACTAGCTGATCCTTGGAAGAAAGATGAGGCAATCTGCTTCCATAAAGATTTAAAGCCTTAGAAACCCAATAGGGATCACTATGACTTGGAATCAACTTAATGGCAATGAGTTTGGTTTTTGGTTTTTGATAGATTGAGTATGGGAGTCAAATAAAAAGAAGATGCCAAAAGACAATTCTTAGGTTTTTTTACTTGAACAGGAATATTGATGTTATTAGCATTCACTGACTGTTCTGGTTACCTAGTGCCACTCTGTCAAGAATATACCACAAATGGGATGGTGTTAACAAACAGGAGTTTATTCTCTCATAATTTGGAGGCTTTAAGTCCAAGTTCAAAGTGCCAAGCTCTAGGGACTGGATGAAAGCCCCTCAGCCTTGGGCTTCAGCTCTGCCTCCAGCTCCTGGCCCACGGAAGCTAGAGGTGTTTCTTCACTCAGACAGCTGCTGGCTGCTGAGGCTGAGAAGCCCAACACTGACAAATAAAATGGCACAGTCCTGATGTTACCAAACCAAATGGCAGGCCATTTATTTAAGTCCATTGTTAAGTCCCAAGGTGGGCAGAGCGTGACAGGCTGCTGAACAATGACATGGCTACATGAAGGGTCCAAGCATGCCATAAGCTAGAGACCATTTCCAAGGCTTCTCCTTATATACATCCCAAAGGCAGCTACTCATCTGCTTGTCATAGATCCCACCATGGAGCTGATTGCCAGTCTCATCATGGGGAATAACTACCACCAGCTGCCCAGCTACTCAACCAGGCCCAACCAAGTTGACACACAAACATAACCACTACAATTCCATCCTTTGTCAACTTGGCATCTGTACAGAACTTCATGGGGTGGCATCTGTACAGATCCCCTCCAATGGGTGGCTCTAGTCCCCTAGTTCCTCTAACTGGCAATCTCACCCCCTTGGCCTGGTGGGCTCCATTCCTCTCCCTCTTGGACATAGAAGTCCTGCCCCCTCACTCTTGAGCAGTGATCATGGCTCCATCCCACTGGCTCACATGAACAAGCAGCCCCACACTCTGGAACCAAGTTGGTGAAGGCCTGGCTCTTTGAAAACTAGGGGGTTGTGATCATTCCACCCCCAAAGCCCATGGGCTTACCCTTAAGGCTGAGGCAGCTCTGCTTCTTGGTCTCCTCTTCTGCCAATTAATGCCCGAGGGCAACCCATTCTGCCAGGAATCTTCTTGCCCCAAAGGACATTTAACTTTCTTGCTCCGTGGGCCAACAAACCTGCTACTCCATTTCAAGCCTGTCTCTTCTACCAATTAATGCCTGAAGGCAACTCACTCCATCCACCAGGAAGCCACCTAACCAAAGGCATCAAGCTTTCTCTTCCGTGGGCTGGTAAGGTTGTCACTGTCTCATGCCAGTTCTCTCAGCTCTGCTCCTGCTATCTCTCATGCCAGTCTCTGGGCTTTGCTCCTGTCATCTCTCATGCTGGTCTCTTGCTCTGCTTCTGCCATCTGTCATGCCATATGCCAGAGTGTCTCTGCCAGGGTGTTGAGTCAAGGACACACTCCACTCCTGTTTTAGGCATCTGTCAGAGCAGCATCCCACTCCTGGTACCAAATGTGTTAGACTGGGTTCTCTAGAGAAACAAAATCAGTAAACCTTATATATAGAGAGAAAGAGAAATTTATCTTAGGAAAATGGCTCACGCACTTATAGAAGCTGGCAAGTCCAAAATTCTTGGACCAAACATCAAGCTGGAAGCTTTTCCTGACTCATGCAGCTTCAGGGGCTGAGGAGCTCAAAGTTGGTAGGCAGTATACTGGCTTTTGACTCCAACAGATGATGAATCCAAGATCTCCAGGCTGAATGGTGGATTGTTTGCTCATGGACAGGTGTAGGCACCACAACAGAATCCCAATCCATAGAAGAGTGTCTCTTTTCCCAGAATGTCCATAAATATACTGAAAGCAGGCCACTTCCCTAGGGAAACTCCTTTTCAGTGGATTGGCTGCTAAAAACATACACATCTGATCCCATCATGGGAATAACCACATCACAAATGCTTAAACCACACAGAATTATGGTCCAGCCAAGTTGACTCATAGCTTCAACTATCACACTGACATTGCAGATGCTGGAGCAGGATGACATGTTGATAAGAAGGAAGTAAATATAAAGGTCAGTCTTTTAATATATTCATTTTGAAGGTTCATTGAGAGATGTCAAATAAGAGCTGTATATATAGGTCTAGAACTGTAGAACTTTGAGTCAAGTTCTTAGTAAAGAGAAAATTTTTGAGTTTTCTGCTTATAGAGTAAAATAATAATCATGGATACAAATAAAACAACATGGGACAAGAAAACAAGGTAAGAAGAGGTAAAGGCACAGGAGCAAACTTAAGGAATTCCAAATCTTGTATAAGTACAAGTCTGCAATGAGAAAATAAGCAGAAGATAGAGAGGTGGGGGAAAATCAGGAGAGTCTTCTGTCAGAGGCCAAGGAGAACATTTCAAAAAGGAGAATTTATGACATGTATAGAATGCTTCTGAGGTCAAATGAAATAAGGACAAAAATACTCATTGTAATAAGTGAGATGGAGGTCATTGGTAACATTACAAAAAGTGATTTCATTTGAGGAATGATTGTGTTAGAACCAGGTAACAGTGAGCTAACTGTGAATGAGAAATGAGGAAAGAAAGAAAACTAGTAATAAACAAGTTTGCTGTGTTTGTTGTTGTTATTTTATTTTGTTTTGTCTTTAATGGTTTGGCTAAGGGGAAGAGAGAGAGATAGATCAATAGCTACAATATATGGTGGTGAGAGTAGTAATTATTACTTTTATTTTTATTGGGGTATTCTGGAGAATATTTCAAGATAATGGAAAATATCAAGTGAGTGATAGAGGTCAAAACAATTCAAGAAAAAAAGTTAATCCATGCCATAATTTTCCTGAGAAGATGGGAATAGGACAATGGATTCCAAAGCACCCCAAAAGATAGATCCTCCAAAGGAAAGAGGCTAAAACTAGAACTGCAGATGTACAACAACTTAGATATATGGTATCTGATATGAAGGCAGTCCCATCTGCTCACTCAATTTTGTCTCTAAGGTAGGTATAAGAAAAACTACTTAAGATGAAGTAGGTGGAAGGAAAGCAAAGGAAGTTTTACTAAAGATTTGAGACTAATAGAGAGTAAACCGTCATATAGAGAGAGAATGAGATAACAAGGGAAAGAAAAAGCAGATAAGATCCTTGAGCATTGCTCAAGACTCTTTTTTAGATACATTTTCTCCAGCACTACTCAGCTAATCTAGTGCAAACAGAGTGCAGAATGCCAACAGTTGGTGTTTTTTAGGCTAAGACTCTGTCAGTTGTTTATTTAAAAAGACAGAAAGAGAAGGCAGTTTAAGATAACGGGAAGTAAACCATGAAATAGGAACAAAAAATAAGAAAATAATTTTACTTTCTAATTATTTCTTTTTTTCCTATACTCAATAATAATAATAATAATTTTTAAATGACAAGATTTGAAAATCTTTATAGATTTTTGTTTTCTTATTTTGTCTTTGTTTCTTTTTTAAAAAAATAGTCTACAAATATAAATATATACTCTCAATGCCTTTGAACATTATATTTTTAAACTTAACATATTATAAAGTAAAAAATACAGACAGTTAGTAAAAGGATCACTGACCATCAGAAGAGCTGAAGTCCAGGTTCAACCTTTCAATAATTTGTAACTCTTCTTATCTGCTTTCCATAGCTGGAAGCTGACTGCAAGTGATTTCTGAAGACTCTTACTCTTACCCATCGCTCAAAATTCAACTAGAGCAACACCCTTTATGGAGCTGTCCTTGACTCCTCCCTGACTGCCCACTTTTATTTAAGCTCCCAATACCAAATAGAGACTTCTATGACAGTCCTTACACTATTGAATTGTATTTTTGCCTACAGAGCTTCTCCATTATATTCTGAGTTCCTTGAAGGCATAGATAGTTTCCTTTTACATTGTATTCAGTGCTTAGTTTACATTAAGTCATCATAGAATATGTGTAATTTGAAATTGAATGTTTAAATTTATTATTTGGAGGGAATAGTTTTATATTATAACCCAATATAAAATTATATTATAACCCAATATAAAATTGATAATAACAATAAAATATTCATTCAGGACCAAAAAAAGAAAAAAAAAGTGAATTAATTCTATTTTAGAATAATCTTCAAGGTGTTTTTCCAACTAAATAGAGATGTATCTCCAACTCCTTAAAAAACAAAGATGTCACTTTGTTCACTAAGGTGTGCCTGACCCAAGCCATGGTCTTTTCAATTGCCTCAGATGCATGCTCAAGTGGATAATGAAAAAGTAAGACAGAACAGGAATTGATGCATTCATATTGTGGTGTTGGCAAAGAACATGAATATACCATGAACTGCCAGAAGAATGAACAAATCAGCCTTAGTAGAAATACCATCAGAATGCACCATAGAAGCAAGGATGGCAAGACTTCGGTTTGCCTACTTTGGACCCATCATTAGGAAAGACAAATTACTGGAAAAGGACATCATGTTTTGTAAAGCAGAGAGTTAGTAAAAGTGAGGGAAACCCTCAAGGAGATGGACTGACACAATAGCCACAACAATGGGCTCAAACCAAAACTCATGAAGATGGTGCAGGATTAGACAATGGTTTTGTTCTGTCATTCAAAATGCTGCCGTGAGTTACAGTCAATGGCAACTAACAAGTAACATCTCCAACTCCACTGTGTAATGTAAGTGCATAGCATTGTTGTTATTGTTAGGTCCTGTTGAGTCAATTTTGACTCATAGTGACCCCAGGTGAGAGAGTAGAATTACCTATAAGAGTTAGGCTGCAGTCTTTCTGGGAGAAGATAGTCAGGGCTTTAATTGTCCAACTTTCAGTTAGCACTTATGCACTTAACCATTATGCCATCAGGACCCCTAAAGTACATGGCATGAATTGAGCTAAATGAAAAAGATTGATAACAATAGTAGTAAATGTATAAAGGTTGGCACAATACAACTGAGGGTTAAATTAAAAAAGAAAAGAAAGTTTATAAAGGGCCACAGAGCCAAAATATTTTCAGAGCTAGATCATATATGGAAAAAAGATAACCAAAGCCGTGAGCAGAAACACAATCCAAAATAACTGAGGAAGAGGGGACTTAGTGAGGAGACTTCCCAATAAGCAAGCATATCTGAGGAAAAAGTATAGAAATATCAGGGGTATAGACATAATTACACTTTCGTTTACAAACAAAGATTAACTACATAGTTAACTTACATTTCAGGATATTTACATTGTTCTTTTAATTTGATACCTGTATTTCCAAAGTTCCAGGTGTTTGTGTAAAGCTCACTCCAAGCCACTCATGACCTTGATGCTAAAGCAGAAACTTCATTAGATTAGACATATTCAACTGCAAAACACCTTCACAACTGTCATGAGGAATTCTGGGTCTTACCCAAACACAGCTAATGTTACTTTGGAAATAATACTTACTTTTGGGGAGAACATTAGGGACTGGTAGAGTGGCACACACTGTTGAATATTTGCATATTACCCTTAAAACCCAAAACCCATTGCCATCAAGTGATTCTGATTCATAATGACCAGTAGAAGAGAATAGAACCATCCCATAGGGTTACCAAGGCTATAAACTCTACAGAAGCCACACCTTTCTCCCACAGAGTGGCTTGTGGGTTTAAACTATAGACCTTTTGGTTAGCAACTGAGCTTGCTTAACTACTGCACCACTAGGGCTCCCTTAGTATACTACCCACAAGGAATACTCTCTTCTGATAAAAACTCACCCTGTCGAGTTAGTCCTGACACATAATGACCGGTCCTTGGGTTTCTGAGGCAGTATCACTAAGAAAGTAGATTCCTTCCAAGGAGTGGATGGTGGGTTTGAACTGCCAGCCTTCTGGTTAGCAGTCAAATGTCTTAGGCACTATGCCACCAGAGATGATAGACACTAACCCACAGAAGTTTGCAGCACTTTTACTTCTACTGATGTACATGACAGTATTTGAAACCTATTTATAGCTGGACTGAAAAATTTTACACCACCCAGCTTTTGTCAGTTGAAGCTTTCAAATTAAAAAAATCTATGATCTGTCATTTAGAAAAATCTATTACGTCCTTTTCTTTCATTTTAACCTTGTCTCAAAAGTTTCACAAATCACACACTGCAAAAAGGACTTTGAATTTTCCCATTTCTCTTGGTCTCTTATCATTCCATATATTTCTTTGCCTTATCTCTTTGCCCTAGAGGTCTGTAATATATACATATCCCTAGCAGTTTTATTCTTAGACCTTTTAGGGAAGCACATAATTACTCTTAAACTTTTTCTATTTGGAAATTAGTCAATAATGCTCCTGTTTACATTCCCTCATCCCCCTTTCCATGTGCAAGGACATTGCATAATGACATGTAGATTTTTCTGTTATCCTGCAGCTCTGGAGGAGCTCTGGTAGCATAGTGCCAAACTTGACTACAAACCAGAAGGTTGGTGGTTCAAACCCACCACCCACTCCTCAGAAGGAAAGGTGGGCAATCTACTTCCATAATGATACCGCCTCGGAAACCCAAGGAGGAGTCGATATGTGTTGACTGTCAGTTGGGGCCGACTCAACGGCACATAACAACAACATGATCCGTGATGCAGGTCTGGTGGTGTAATGCCTAAGACATTTGACTGCTAACCAGAGGGCTGGCCGTTCAAACCCACCAGCCGCTCCTCGGAAGGAAGATTGGGCAATCTACTTCCATAGTGACGCTGCCTCAGAAACCGAAGGAGGGGTCGCTATTGGTCAGATCTGACTCAGCGACAGTGGGTTTGGTTTTCTTTTTTTTTTTTTTTTGCAGCTGTAAAATATTTTTAAAAAAATACATAAAATCTTAGTATCTCATAATTTTGTCCTGTCTCCCATACCATGGACATTTAGTTTCTAATATTTCTAGCCTAAAGGCACAAACACTCAATAATTTTCATTTTCTTCTCTTGTCTTTGTCCAAATTTACTTGGATTATCCTTTCATCTTCTGTTTTTCCCAGTACACGTTCTTTTAGTTTATTTTCCACTTATGTGGAAAGTCTAAAAGTCTAATCCCCAAGAGATAAATATTCTTAAAGTTTTGTTAAAATAACCTCTCTTGGTTATCAGGACCCTTGCTATAACTTGAAAACGTTTTGTGGTGGAGAATGATGTTCATGGGTCTTTCTTTCACTTAACTAGAGACCCAAATGCTAGTCACACACCAGAATCTTTCATTTGAGAGGCTGTCTGTCAGACAGAGCTGCTCTGGGATTGTTCCCATCCGCTTCCTCCAGTGGGAGACTTTGGAAGGCTTGGTAGCAGAGGAGGAGCTACAAATCACTACTCCCACAATGTTCTCCACCAAAAAAAAAAAAAAAAAATCAATTAGCAAGTTGTATAGGGAAGTGCTGCATGCTATTTACTCCATAGAAAGTCAAATACATAACTCTAAGATTCTAAAAAGTGCAGCAACAAAGAATGTCATTTCATTTTGTTTAGTCTTAAACTCCCTACTCTTCTTAGTTGGAGTACATATTTTGTATTGCACAAATGTGTTGAAACTATTAGCATTAAGTGAATCAAACTTTAAGGAGGAATTCTTTGGAAACCTATAAGTTAAGAACCAGAGCTAATTTTTATTGTATTGGAAATTAAAAGCCTTCACCACCAGACAAATAAAAAACGTATTTATTCTATAAAGAAATTTTTCAGGGTACTCTCTCCATGAACTACTTTACTTTTGTGCAGAATTTCAGATTTTAAAGTCAGCTACACAAATACATCAACAGAGCACTGCTAGAAATTCAAACCAGATTCAGAAGAAGATGTGGAATGAGGGATATTACTGCTGATGTCACATGGATCTTGGATGAAAGTAGACAATACCAGGAATGTGTTTACCTGTGTTTTATTGACTATGCAAAGGCATCTCATTGTATGGATTTTATCGAATCGTTGCAAAGAACAGCAATTCCAGAACACCTAAGTGTCCTGATGGAGAACTGTGCATACCAAAAGGCAGTTGTTCAAACAGAACAGGCATAATGCATGATTTAAAATCAGAAGAGTGTGTGTCAGGATTATATCCTTTCATAATACTTATTCAATCTATATGCAGAGCAAATAATCCAAGAACCTGGACTATATGAAGAAAAGCACAGCATAAGGATTGGAGGAAGACTTATTAACCTGTGATATACAGATGACACTACCTTGCTTGTTGAAAGCAAAGAGGACTTGAATCACTTACTGATCAAGATCAAACACTACAGCCCTCAGTATGGATTCCAAGTAAACAAAAATCCTCACACTGGACCAATAAGCAACATCATGATAATTGGAGAAAAGATTGAAGTCACCATTAGTTGGATCCACTATCAAAGTCCATGGAAGCAACAGTCAAGAAATGCAAATGAGGACAATTAAAAACCAGAAAGAGGGAAAAAATAGTGTAGTTACAGAGCTTCTAAACAGTGGAGAAGCCAAAATAATTGCAAGATAGAATGGACTGTTCTAAACTTGGGAAGGAAATTATAAATCACAGGGTAACCTCAAAGAAAAATGATAAACCTTCATATAAATTTTTTTAAAAAAAGGAGAAGCAAAAATATTTAGCAAATAATAAAACAATAGCAACAACAATCAACAATAATGATAACACAATTCATAAACAAAATGAGTTCAGCACCGAAAATTATATGGAACAATGGAACCAGGAACACCACGAGAAAACACATAAAAAAATGACAGCAACAAATTCATATTTGTCGATAATTGCACTGAATGTCAATGGATTAAATACACCATTCAAGAGATGGAGAGTTGCAGACTGGAAAACATAACCCATCAATATGCTGTCTAAGAGAGACACACCTTAGAGACAAAGATAAAAATAGACTAAAAATCAAAGGTTGGAAAAAGATGTATCAAGCCAATGGCAACCAAAAAACAGCAGGACTGGAAATATTAATTTCTGCTGAAACTAACTTTAAAACAGAAACCACCCTAAAAGTTAAGGCAGGACATTATATCATTATTAAAGGATCAATTGAACATGAAGATATAACTATAATAAATATTCATGCACCCAATGAAAGAGCCCCAAAATACATGAAGCAGACTTTTACAGGATTGAAAAGACAAATGATGACTCCACATCATAATAGGAGACTTTAATACACCATTTTCAATGAAACATAGAACAACTGGAAAGAAACTCAACAAAGATGCAGAATAACTAAACAATACAACCCACCAACTTAACCTTATAGACATCTAGAGATCACTTCACCCAACAACATCACAATATACATTCTTTTCCAGTGCACATGGAACATTCTGCATGATAGACCATATGTTAGGCCATAAAGCCAGCCTTAATAAATTTAAAAACATTGAACTGTTGCAAAGCATCTTCTCAGATCACAGTGCTATCAAATTAAAAATCAACAATAAGAAGATCAACAGAAAAAGAGCAAACGCATGGAAACTGAATAACACCTCCTTAAAAATGACTAGGTGGCAGAAGAAATAAAAAATGAAATTTAAAAAAATTCCTTGAATCAAATTATAATGAAAGCACAATCCAGCAAAATCCTTGGGACACAGTAAAAGCAGGGATTACAGGCCAATTTAGAGCAATAAATGCACATATCAAAATAGAGGAAAGACCCAAAATTAACACTTTAACCCACTATCCCCAACATTTAGGAAAAGAGCAACAACAACAAAAAAAAAAAAAAAAAAAAACCTACAGTTACCAAAAGAAAAGAATAATAAAGATTTGAGCAGAAATAAAATAAATAGAAAATAGAATGACAGTAGAAAAAATCCATAAGAATAGAAGTTGGTTTTTTGAAAAGATTAATAAAATTGGCAAATTTAACTAAGGAAAAGAGGGAGAGAATACAAATAACATGAATGAGAAATGAACTGGGTGACATCACAACAGAACCAGCTGAAATAAAAAAGGATAATATCAGGATACTATGAAGACCTGTATTCCAACAAATTTGAAAACCTAGAAGAAATGGACAGATTTACATACTACTTACCAAAACTAACGCAGACTGAAGTAGAGAATTTGAACAGACCCATAACAAAAGAAGAAATTGAACAGATCATAAAAAAAAATTACCAAGCAAAAAATGTCCTGGCCCAGACAGTTTTATTGAAGAATTATACCAAATGTTCGGAGAACTGATGCTAATACTACTCAAACTATTCCAGAATAGAGAAAATGATAGAATCCTCCCAAATTCATTTTATAATACAAGCATAACCTTGATATCAAAACCAAGAAACTGCATCACCAAAAAGGAAAACTACAGACCAATATCCTTCATGAATATAGATGCAAACATCTTAAAAAAAAATCCTAGCCAATAGACTCCAACAACATAAAAAAATAATAAATACATTATGACCAATACCAGGTATGCAAGGATGGTTCAACATTAGAAAAACAATCAATGTAACCTATCACATAAGTAAAATAAAGAAAAAGAACCACACAATCATATCAGTCAATGAAGAAAAGGCATTTCATAAAATCCAGCACCATTCCTAATAAAAAACTCTCAGAAAAATAGGAATAGAAGGGAAATTCTTCATCATAATAAAGCACATATATGCAAAACCTACAGCTAACATTATTCTCAATGGAGAGAGACTGAAACCATTCCCCTTGCAAACAAGAACCAGACAAGGATGCCCTCTATCACCACTTCTATTCAACATTGTATTGGAAGTCCTAGCCAGGGCAATAAGGCAAGAAAGGGAAATCAAAGCCATTCAAATGGGTAAGGAAGAAGTCAAACTATCCCTATTTGCTGATAATATGATTCTATATCTAGAAAAACAAGAGACTCAGTAAATAATCTACTGGAACTAATTGAGATATTTAGCATAGTGACAGGATACAAGATCAACAACCAAAAATCAATTGGATTCCTCTCTACCTGCAAAAAGATTGGCTGAAAAGAAATAAGGAAATCAATATCATAGCTATCCAAAAAAATAAAATATTTGTGAATATATCTTACCAGGGACATAAAACACCTGTACAAAGAAAACTACAAAAGACTACTTCAAGAAACCATAAGAGATCTACATAAATGGAAGAACATCCCATGCTCGTGCATAGGAAGATTGAACATTGTGAAAATGTCAGTTCTACCCAAAGCAATCTATACATTCAATGCAATCTCAATCCAGATCCCATCAACATTCTTTAAGGATATGGAAAAAAACAATGATTAATTTTATATAGAAAGGAAAAAGACCTCAGATAAGCAAAGCACTATTGAAGAAGGAGAACAAAGTAAGAAGTCTCACACTCCCGGATCTTAAAACCTATTATAGCCATAGTAATCAAAACAGCTTGGTATTGGTACAATGAAGATACATAGACCAGTGGAAGAGAATTCAAAATTTAGAAATAGATCCATCGACCTAAAGGCAGTTATTTTTGACAAAGGGCTGAAATCTATTAAATGGAGAAGAGATTGCCTGTTTAACAAATAGTGCTAGCAAAACTGGATAGCCATTGCAGAAAAATGAAACAAGACCTGTACCTCACACCACACAGAAAAACTAACTCCAGATGGATCAAAAACTTAAATATGAAACCTAAAACTATAAAGTTCTTCAAGGAAAAAATAGGGGCAAATTTAGAGGCCCTAGTGATACTGCCTCAGAAACCCAAGGAGGAGTCGCTATGAATCAGATCTGACTTGATGGCAGCGAGTTTGGTTTTTTTGGTTTAATATGCAGCATAAATAGGCTATCAAGCATAACCCAAAATGCACAAGCAGCAGAAGAGAAACAAGATGAACAGGACCTTCTTACAATGAAATTTTTATGTGCTTCAAATGACTTCTCCAAAAGAGTAAATTGAGAACCTACAGATTGGGAAAAAATATTTGGCAATGACATATCTGACAAAGGCTATCTCTCTAAACTTTATGGAAAACTACAACATCTCAAAAAACAAAAAGACAAAGAATTCTGTTTTAAAAAAATGGGTAGAAGACATGAATAGACACCAAAGAGGATATTCAGACAGCCAAAATCACATGAAGAAATGTCCATGATTATTAACCCTTAGAGAGATGCAAATCAAAACAATGAGGTACCACCTTGCCCCAGCACTAATAGCACAGTTCAACAAGACAGAAGATAACAAATGGTGGTGAGGACCATACACTGCTGGTGGGACTTTCAAATGATACAACCACTGTGGAAAGCAATATGGCAATTCTTTAAAAAGTTGTAATTAGAAATACCATTTCACTGAGCCATTCCATTACTAGGTATATGTACCCTAAAGAAGTGAGAGCCAGGACAAAAACAACAGATATATGCACACCCATGTTCATCATAGCACTATTTACAATAGCCAAAAGATGGAAACAACCTAGGTGCCCATCAACATAAGAATGGATAACCAAACTATCATATATGCACGCAATGAGATACTATGCAACACTAAAGAATAATGTAGAACCTACAAAACACTGCATAACATGGATAAACTTGGAGAACATTATGCTGAGTGAAATAAGTCAATCAGAAGGACAAATATTGTATTAGTTCATTATTGTAAAAAGTCAAGGAAAGGTTTATATATGGAATTAAACTTTCTTTGTTGGTTAGCAGGAGAGGGATGAGAGAGGAGAAAACATTGCTAGATAGGTAGAGATAAATATTGATTTGGGTGAAGGGAAGGGAAATGTACCAAATGTGAGTGATCAACACACTGACATTGAGGAAGAGGAAGTCATAGAGAGGTACACAGAAGGTACAGACAACAAAGATGAACCCTTTTCCCTATACAGTACTGAGCTGTCAGTGATGACAAGCATTGGTCTATGGATGATAGAATGGGTGGACAGGTTGAATGATCAGGTATATGTAGACATGGTCATAGCATGCCCATGACCAAATATAGAGTTGGCAGACAATGTTTCTATAAGAGTATTTGTATGTGCTGTAAGAATGTCTAGGTGTATAGTAGAGCTGACAAGGAATAAGGTTGTGGTGACTTCTAGGCCACAGATAGCTACCAAGAGGGAGCAAGTAGTTGGATTTGTGGGATTGGGACCATTGTTACAGGGAACATTGAGCTCAATTGGCATAGCATACTACACAAAAACACTGTTCTACACTGCTTTTTGAGAAGTGACTGGTATCTTAACAGCTTGCAAGCGGCCATCTAGATGCAATGTTCTGGTTACCTAGTGCTGCTCTGACAAGAATATATACCACAAATGGGACGGCTTGAACAAACAGAAGTTTATTCTCTTATAGTTTGGGAGGCTAGAATTCTGAGTTCCAAGCACTAGGCTCTAGGGGCTGTGTGAAAGCCCCTCAACCTTGGGCTTCAGCTCTGCCTCTTGCTTCTGGCCCACTGAAGCTAGAGGCATCTCTACACTCAGGCAGCTACTGGTTGCTGAGGCTAACAAGCCCAAGGTCAACAAATAAAATGGCACAGTCCTGATCTTACCAAACCACACAGAAGGCCATTAATTCAAGTCCATTTAAGTCCCAAGGTCGCCAGAACATGGCAGGCTGCTGAACAATGACACGGTTACATGCATGGTCCAAGCATGCCATAAGCTGGAAACCATTCCCAAAGCTGCTTCTTATATATGGGAAGCAGACCACACCCCTAAGGCAGCTACTCAGCTGCTCACAGTAGATTCCACCATGGAGCTGATTATCATTCTCATCATGGGGAATACTACATCCAAATGCCCAGCCATTCAACCAGGCGTAGCCAAGCAGACACATAAACTTAACCACCACATGCAACAATGGGTTTCTCCTTGTCCAGAGCAAAGAACAAAGAAAACCAAAGACGCATGAAGACAATTAGTCCAAGAGACTGTTAGACTATGTGATCCTCAGCCTGTGTGACCATGAGATCAGAAGAACTAGATGGTGCCCGACTACTGCTGTCAACCACTCAGGGATCAGTGCAAGAGATCCTGGATAGGATGGGAGAACAATGTGGGACAAAACTCAAAATCAGAAAAAAAGGCCAGCTTTGTAGTGATACTGCCTTGGACACCCAAGGAGAGGTCACTGTGTGTCGGATCTGACTTGAAGGCAGTGAGTTTGGTGAGTTTTTGAATTTGCTGGTCTGATAGAACCTGGTGAGACCTCTAAGACTATGTTCCCTAGCTACCCTTCAGGCCTGGAATTGAACTCACTGCTGTGGCTTTCAGCCAAATAATAGAGAGGCATAGAGGCTGAACATCTATATCAGGTAGATACACTACTTGGAGCAGTCAATCATGGGAGAACAGGAGGGCACTGTCTGCACAGGGATACAGCTCAGGGGGTAGGGGTGCATGGGAGTGAAGGCCACAGGGAAGAGGTAACTACGGGGAGGACGTGGAAAGAGAGCTGTTACATCGTAGGGAATTGCAGTCAATGTTATGAGACAAAATGTGTATGAACTTTTGTATGGGAAAATAATTTGGCCTGTAAACTTTCACCCAAATCACAATAAAAATTAAAAACAACAAAAAAAAAGAATAGAAAACAAAAATCAAGTAACTTTGTATCCCGCCCCCCCCCCGCCCCCAGTGCCTAGCACAGTACTAATGGCTTTGCTCCACCATGTTGTTGTTGTTGTTATGTACCATCAAGTCAGACCCAACTCATAGTGACCCCTCCTTGGATTTCTGAGGCCGTATCACTATGGAAGTAGATTGAGGAGAGTTAATTATTATGTAGTGGATCTCAAGGCAAACACCCAGACTAAATACCCATTTTAATTACCGAAGTAAGGTTAGACAATTTATCTAGCTGTTCGAGCACTACTTTGTCCAACATGCTTTCAGACAACCTGCAAACTCAGAGATATGAACTAGGCAATGTGAACTCTCAACAAATTAAGGTGTTTGTATGTATGTGTTCCTATAACGAATAATTAACAGAAGCAATTTGGGAAGCTCATCCATGCCAATATGATAGGAGCCATGATTGGATTGGATTTCCCTTCTGTGTTTCCTTTGAAAGCATTCACAGACCAGCCACCATTCTTTACACTATGTTTATAGGTATGTCATAGAGCCTCTGAGGTGGAAATTATGACAGTTGTTCTAGAAGCAGTGATAGAAAAATAATTAAACAATAATTAACAAGAATAATTAGCATAGGGCCAAGGGAGGAGAGTTTTTATTTCATCAGCTTATCTGATTTGCTTAAATGTGTACCAAACCCAGCTAGAAATGTACCTTTATATGACAATACAGAAGAAATTATGTGTTTTCATTTTTATTTTCTTTTTCTGCTTTTCCCTACCACAAACAGTGAGCAAAAAGCAGTTGCTGTGATCCCTGCTCCCTTCTGAAAAATGCCATCCAGCATCTCTCGCAGCATATCTCCATTTGACTGAAGACATAACTGTGCACCTCAAATGAAAACACAGAAGTGGAACATCGGGATCTGTCAGCATAATGCTCCTGGGGGTTGTATATTAGGTGATTACCTTGGCACCAGCTAAGGGTAAAAGAAACAAAAAAAGCAAAGGAAATAAACAGCAATAGGAGTTTTACTTGTTGTTGCTTATCAGGTTTTACTTCCCTAAGAGCAAGATGTAACTATTCCGGTAAAAAAACAAACAAACAAACAAAAAATGTTGACACTCACTTTCAGTCAGTAAGCTGTTCCCAGTACTGATTGTCTTATCATTGGACAAGACAGTGTACAATTTTATCTGGTAATTTCCCTGTTACAGGGAAGCTGTACACACTCAAGAATGGTCCCCTGTTGAGAGGAAAACCCCTAGTTAAACAAGTCAGTCATCCAGGTAGAGCAACATTTTTCAGTCAGACTGATTCAGACTGGCCCACATTGCATACTAGCTGTGTCACCTTCGAGAAAATACTTTATCTCTCTGAATTGAGATTGTAGTTGTTGTTATATGCCATCGAGTCGGACCCAACTCATAGCGACCCCTCCTTGGGTTTCCAAGGCGGGCTCACTACGGAAGTAGATTGTCCAACCTTCCTTCCAAGGAGTGGCTGGTGGGTTTGAACTGCCAGCCTTCTGGTTGTCAGTCAAGTGCCTTAGGCACTACGCTACCAGAGCTCCTTGAAATGAGATTAGCTCTTCAATAAAATGTCAATAATAATAGCTACCTTGCCTGGCATTTGTATTATTGCTTATTTGATTGCTACTATTATTGTCACCCACCACTCATCTGTCAAGTACTGTGGTAGATTGCAGGTTGCTGTGATTCTGCCAGCTGTGCCACCAGAATTTCAAATACCAGTAGGGTCACCCATGGTGGACAGGTTTTAGCAGAAGTTCTGGACTAAGGCAGACTAGGAAGAAGATATGGCCAGGTCCACTTCACAACAAAATTGGCAAGTGAAAATGTTATGAATAACTGGGAAATATTGTCCAATATAGTGCTGAAAGATAAGCCCCTCAAATTGGAAGGCACTCAAAACATGACAGGGGAAGAGCTGGCTGCTCAAAGTACAGTCAGTTTAATGAGATGGATGGAGTAAATCTTTTGAGATCTTCATGTGCTGATGAAGCATGACTCAATATGAGAAGAGACATCTGCAAATATCCACTAATAATTGGAATATGAAATTGTACCAAGAATGAATCTGAGAAAAGTGGAAGTTGTCAAAAAAGGTTTGTATGCCAAATTGGTTGGGCCATGATTTTAAGTGGCTTGGAAGCTGGATGTAGTTATTCCCCATGATGAGATTGGACACAGTAGAATCTGCTGTGAACAGTTAATCAGTTGATGGAGAGTTGCCTTTGTGGTGTGGCCTGCTTCCTGTGTATATTGAAAGGATTCTGAATTTGGTTGAGTCTTCATCCCCAGTTTCTGGACTGGAACCAGTGACCTTCTGTATTACTTGCCGATCTTGAAATTGATACATTTTATCTGCCAATCTTGTATTCATCAGCCTCAGCAGCCAGCAGCTGCATGAATAAAGAGAAGCTTCCAGCTTGCTCCAGTGGGCCTGGATGGCAGAGCTGAAGCTCAAAGTCAAGGGGCCTCCACCAAGCCCATAGAGCTGACACTCTTTACTCAGACTTCTAGCCTACTTGTGCCCTAGAGCCGGAACTCTGAATTGGAACTTCTAGCCTCCTAAACTGTAAGAGGATAAATTTCTGTTTGTTAAAGCCATCTACTTGTGGTATTTATATTACAGCAGCAGCAGAGAACTAAGACAAGGTGGCAGCATATGATCCAGAACTAATGATATTGAAGGAAGAAGTCCAAAATGCACTGAAGGATTTGGTGAAAAAAGAGCCTCCAGAAATTCATGAAATACCAACTGAGATGTATCAACAAATGGATGCAATGCTGGAAGTGCTAACTCATTTATGCCAATAAATTTAGAAGAAAGGTACCTGTCCAACCACTGTAAGAAATCTATATTTGTGTCCATTCCAAACAATGGTGATACAACAGAGTGCAGACATTACTGTACAATATCATTAATATCACATGCAAATAAAATTTTGCTTAAAATAAGTAAAATATTATTGCAGCAGTACCTACACAGGGAACTGCCAGAAATTCAAGATAGATTCAGAAGAGTATGTGGAAGGAGGGATGTCTTTGCTGATGTCAGAAGGATCTTACCTGAAAGCAAAGAATCCTGCGAGTTTTTCTTTATTATACAGAGGCATTCGACTGTGTGAATCCTAACAAATTATGGATAATAATGCAAAAAATAGGGATTCCAGAACACTTAATTGTGATTATGGAGAACCTGTACATAGATGAAAAGGCAGTCCTTGGAACAAAACAAGAGGATACTGCATGGTTAAAAATCAGGAAAGATGTATTTCAGGGTTGTATCTTTTCACAATACTTATTCAATCTGTATACTGAGCAAATAATCTGAGAAACTGGAATACATGAAGAAGAATGTAACATCAGGATTAGAGGAAAACTCATTAACAACTGTGGTATCCAGATGACACAGTCTTTCTTGCTAAATATGGAGAAGCCTTTAAACGCTGATGAGGATCAAAGACTACAGTCTACAGTAGGGATTACATCTCAACATAAAGAAAACAAAAATCCTCACAACTGGACCAATGAACAACAACCTGATCAATGGAAAGAGAATGAAGTTGTCACAGATTTCATTTTACTTGGATCCACAAGCAATGCCCATGGAAGCAACAGTCAATAAATCAAACAACATATTTATTGCATTGCACAAATCTTCTGCAGAAGATCTCTTTAAATTGTTTAAGAGCAAAGATGTTGCTTTGAAGAATAAGGGTGCCCCAAGCCATGGTATTTTCAATAGCTTCAGATGCATATGAAAGCTGGTTAATGAATAAGGAAGACTACAGAAGAATTGATGCATGTGAATTATGGGTATTGATGAAGAGTATTGAATACACTACAGAGTGCCAGAAGAACAAACAAATCCGTCTTGGAAGAAGTCAAGCCAGAATCCTCCTTAGAAACAAGAATAGCTAGACTTTGTCTCTCATACTTTGGCCATATTATCTGGAGGGACCAACCCCTGGAGAAGGATTTTATGCTTAGCTGAGGGGCAGCAAAAATGGGGATGATACTTAGTGGGATATATTGACCCAGTGGATATGACCATGGGCATGGCAATGACTGTGGGGATGGTGCAGGACCAGGCAGTATTTCATTCTATTGTACTTAGGATCACTAGGAGTCGAAACTGGACAGCACCAAACAGTAGCAACAATAGTATTGTTACAACTACTATTATTATTTGAATGTTACTTAACTCCTCTGAATCTTGTCCCTTCATTTGCCAAATGTAGGTAATACTTGTCTCATAGGTATATTATGAAAATAAAGACCTCAAGAAAATTTTATCAAGTAATTATGTCAAGAGACAAGTATTTATTTGGGTGAAGAGAAGAGCAGTGTACCAAATGTGAATGATCAACATGGCAGAATGGAGGAAGAAAAGGACATAGAGAGGTGCATGGAAGGTACAGACAACAAAGATGGACCCTTTTGCACATACAGTACTGTGTTGTCAGTGAAGGCAAATATGGATATACGGGTGGATAGGTGGGTGGACAGGCTGAAATATTAGGTATGTCTATGCAGTGGGGAGCACGCCCAAGACCATGTATAGGGTTGGCAGACAATGCTTCTACAAGTGTATTGGTATGTTCTGTAAGAATTCCCAGGTATATGGTAGAGCTGACAAGGGACAAGCTTGTGGTCACTTCTTTGCCACAGCCAGCTACCCAGAGGAAGCAAATAGCTGAACCTGTGGCCTTGGGACCATAGTCACAGGGGACGCCAAGATCAATTGGCATAACATACTACACAAAACATTTTTCTACATCCTACTTTGGCAAGTAGTGACTGGGATCTTAGAAGTTTGCAAGCAGCCATCTAGATGCAATGATGGCTCTCTCCTCTTCCATAGCAAAGAATGAAGAAAATCAAAGATGCATGGAAACAATTAGTCTAGGCAATTGGAACACCATGCAGTCCTAAGCCTATATGACTATGAGACCAGAAGAACTAGATGGTGCCCAGCTACCACTGTCAACCACGTGGAGGGGCATCTGCCTAGGAGATCCTGAATAAAGTGGGAGAACAATATGGAACAAAACTCAAAATCATTTTTAAAAAAAGGGTGTGGGGGACCAGATTTGCTGATCTAATATAGCCTGGTGGAACCACTGAGACTATGGCCCCTAGCTGCCCTTCAGGTCTGGAATTGAACCCACTCCTGTGGTTTCCAACCAAACAAAAGACAGGCATATGGCCTGAATATATTAGGTAAATACATTCCTTGGAGAAAACAATCGTGAGAGAATAGAAGGGCTGCATATGCACAGGGAGACAGCTCAGGGGCCAGGAATACATGGAGGGAAGGACACAGGGAAGAGGTAACTATGGGGAGGACCATAGCTGGAAGGGGAGCTGTTGCATTGTGGTAAATTGTAGTCAATGTCATAAGACAGATTGTATGTGAGCTGCTATATGGAAAGTGAATTTGCTCTATAAACTTTCACCCAAATTACAATTTTTTTAAAAAAATGAGCTTTAAAAATATATATATATATATATATATGTCCCTAGGCTGTATCATTTATCAAGACCTATTGAGTGAAAAACTATGGAACTTTCAAAGGTAAATGAACTCTTGATTTCCATTCATCAAGGGAAAAAAATAAATGTCAAAGAATGACATAGTTATAGATATAGATAAAAATAGAAAACTCAAATTCTTCCATTTCCAAAAATATTAATATTAAACATTCCAGCTCAGGAGATGTTATTGAACTTCTGAAGTCTGAAACGTTATACTCAGTTTACAAATACTTAATTACAACCCTGAAACATAATACTCAATCATTTATTAACTGAGTATATGAACAACAAAAGGCTCTGATATAGAAGAGAATGAAAGAAGTTTGTAGATGATAAAATATTTCAGAGGAAGAAATGGAAGAACATAGAATTAGGCAGGCTGGCTGCCTCCATAAACTGGGTGTTCCTCCTCATTCATTCCAATTCTGCCTGAGTTTCTCCCTTTCAAAATATCCACAATTGTTAGATAAAAGAGAGCTAACAGTTGGAAGACATTAAAACTGATTACCAATAGATTGCATTAACATGCAAAGCAATTGCAGACCACTGAAGAGTATTAACATGATGGGCTCATGCTTTGTATACAATCGTAATTCTGAATCTGTGAGCGGTAACTCCATCAGCAGTCAGCTTTAGGCCTTGTGATGCATAACTTCAAAGAACATCTGTCTATACCCTTTATCCTGTGCCCTCTTCAGCCGACAAAACTCAAGTCCTGTACCTGCCCAACCAAACAGCTGCCTTCTGCTTTCCTTGTGCACTATGACTATGGCCCAGTGCTAAGGCAGAACAATCTTCTACTTTAGTACCTACAAACTGATGATTTCTACCGCATATGAGTTTTAGTGCTGCCAAATAGTCCCTCTGTCTGTCCACACTTAACACTAATTCCCATTTTCTTTCAAAATCTCATTTAAGGCCCATCTGCCACCATTTCTCTTGTCATTCTTACATGACATTGCATTTGCCTTCCATGATATCATAGACATTGTTACTATTATTCCCTCCTACCCTCCTGCCTTCTATTGAAGTGTCTCCTGTTTTGTCTAAGCTAATATCTCAACTGGTATCCCATTCCCAGGTAAATTACTCCCTCAATTATCTTGTCTTTCTCCTGTATTTCACTCTTTCCATATTTTGTAGTTGTATATAAACAGATTCAAATCCCTCACCTTAAAAAAAAAGTCTCAACCATACAATGCCTTAATTATCCTAACATACAGTATAAAAAATTGTTTTCTGAAATACTATGTCATTTTAAAGATGGCTGTTCTTAAATATAAAGCTGACATAATAATCTCCTGCTTGTAATTAGTCAATGAGTATTTTCGGATAAAATATAAATTCCTTAATATAGCATACTAACTTCCTCATTTTCTGTCCTCTATTCCTACTGAACTGCTTTGCTTGACATTTTGTATCATCACACTGCATTTACAATATGTTTTGCTCTTTCATGGATATAATCTTGGTTATAAAACAGTGATTTGGGGCAATTCTTCTAAGAAGGACACAGTGGGTAAGGCAGCAATCTGAGCCTTATTTTGCTCATTGTGGCTGTAAACGAATTTTAAAGGCAATGGTTGTTGTTGTTGTTGTTGTGTGCCGTCGAGTCGGACCCGACTCATAGCGACCCCTCCTTGGGTTTCCGCGGCAGTATCATTACGGAAGTAGATTGCCCCATCTTCCTTCAGAGGAGTGGCTGGTGGGTTTGAACCACCAGCCTTCTGGTTAGCAGTCAAAAGGCAATGGTAGGCAATGGTAATTACAAAATCTTTGTAAACAAGGGAATAATATGAGTTGCCCGTGTTAGATTTCTCCATATGAGACCACACTTAAAGAGCACAATGATGCAGAATGGAAAAGCTAAGGTTGTCCAAGTGAGAGCTGATGGAAGCCTGAAATAGACTCATAGCACTTGACACATGGCCCTAAAGATGCTCAAGAAAGAGTATCACAGAAGTCAAAGACAAAACAGGATAATACCTGGTCACAGAAACTAAGACTCTAGAGAGTCAGGCAGAAAAGTCAATGATTAAATGCCCTAGAGGAGGTAACACAGGACCCAAAATGTTGCTATTGAATTTGATAATTAAAGAGTCATTTAACAACAACAAAAACAAATCATTTAACATAAACAGTAGTAGCTATAATAGAAGAGAAGGAACAGAAACAACAATACAGAGTATTGAGGAGTAGATAGGAGGAGGACTTTTCAAGATAAATAGAAGAAAAGTGAAATAGATGGCTAAACAGCATGATTGAGTGGCAAATGTGTTCTCTATATTTTTGCAACAATATTAAAACAAATATATCACTTTGATCACTAAGGTCACCTGATTTAAGTCATGGTCTTTTCAATTGCCTCATAAGCATGCAAAAATTGAACAATCAAGAAAGAAAAATTGATGCATTCAAATTGTGGTGTTGACAAAGAATATTGACTATAAATGGACTTCCGGAAGAATGAACAAATCAATCTTATACGAAATAAAACTGGAATGATCCTTAGAAGAAGCTGTCAGGCTTACTTATCATAAGGAAAGACTAATCCCTGGAAAAGGACATCATGTTTGGTGAAATAGAGGGTCAACAAATACAAGGGAAACCCTCAATACAGGATTGGCAGAATAGCCACAATGATAGAGTCAAATATATAAAAAGTCATGAAGATGGTGCAGGATGGGATAACATTTCATTCTGTTATAGGTAAGGTCACCGTAAGTTAGAGCCTATTCAAAGGGAACTACCAAAGAAAAAGAAAGAAAGAAACCAGAAGCTCTATAATGTCAAAGTGTTGGTAAGGGTTGAGAAAGACAGATGCATATTTATAGGCTGGAGAAGAGTTTGGAAAACATGGTTTAAAGAATCAGATAATAACTATTTTAGGATTGAAAGAAATTAAATCTCTGTTGTAACTATTCAATTCTGCTCTTATAATACAAAAAAGCAGCCAAATACAATATGTAAACAAATAACAGTAGCTGGGTTCTCATAAAACTTTATTTACCAAAAAAAAAAAAAGTAACAATGAGCCCTCTTGCCATAGATTTTTGACCCCTAATTGACCAAGCCAAGAGAGGGAATGGGATCCAGGAACTGTTTAGCCTTTCACAAAAGGAAAAGCAAATGACCATGTGCACCTGTCAATACAGAATGAATTAACATATGAACACAAAATTTGAACATTCCTTCAAAATATCAGTTCAGTCTTTTAATTTATGAAGTTATATTTATTTTGAAAGTGAAGCCAGTTGTACACAAAAACAATGTTCTACATCCTACTTCAGTGAGTAGTTTCTGGGGTCTTAAAAGCTTGCAAGAGGCCATCTAAGACGTAGCAATTGGTCTCTCCTCATCCAGAGCAGAGAAGAAGGAAGGAAATCAAATATTCATAGAAACAATTAGTCCAAGGGACTAGTAGACCATGCAAACCTCAGCCTACATGACCATGAGACCAGAAGAAATAGATGGTGCCTGGCTACTACTGTCAACCACTTGGAAAGGCATCAGTGTAGGAGATCTTGGGTAGAGTGGGAGAAAACTGTGGAACGAAACTCAAAATCATAAAAAGGACCAGGCTTACTGGTCTGATAGAGACTGGTGAAACCCTCAAGACTATGGCCCCTAGTCACCCTTCAGCCTGGAATTGAATTCACACATACTCCCACCCCCCCACCCCCATGGGAGATCAGAAGAGCAATATTTGCACAGGGTGATAGCTCAGAGGTCTGGAATGAATTGGAAAGAAGGACACAGGGAAAAGGTAACCACAGGGAGGAAGTGAGAAGAGAGCTGTTACACTACAAGGATTGTAATCAATGTCATGAGATAAAATGTGTATGAACTGTTGTATAGAAAATGAATTTGCTTGGTAAACTTTCACTCAAATCACACTAAAAAAAGAAAAAAAAAAAGTGAACCTAGTTGTTTCTAAAATGATTCTTTATAAGATTGTAAAGGAAGATATATTTACTTAGTTATGTTGAAATGATTTGCATATTTTAAAGTCTAAACCAGATTCATCTAGTTTCAAACCTCAGAAATTTTGAAATAGCAAGGACCTTTCCCTTACATGCTGCCTAAACTTGATAGAGCAGAAACTCATCACTCCCTGCACTAAAAGGAATGTCTGATTTAAAAAGGATCGCATTATCCTCTTTCAAACATGTAGCTACAGATACCTTACTTGAAAAGCTGATTGTGGAATCCTGGCTTATTTCCATGACTAAAGCAATGTGATTAAGTTCCTGTAGGCTATGGATAATCACCCAAGCTTTTTGATTCTTATAATCAGGTCAGAGCTTCAATCAATGATGCTCTCTTAACACTATTGACTGTATAAAGAATCTTGGCAGGATAGCACCTAAAAACAAGAACTGCATTTTTTTGCTGAGCAAAAGCCTTAAGATAGTCTCCTAGTTATGGCTCAAACAATATGGAATTTAGGCATGGCATAATAGGGGCAGTCAAATACAAATGATTGATAGGCAAGGGCATATTGATTGGACCAAGCAAAGAACTCTATATTCATTTTTATTTTCTAATAATTGTAATTGTCTTTCATTGAGACAGGTAACATCACCTTCATTATAGTTAAGTTGTCTGAGCCTTAGGACATTTCTGACCCACTCAAAATTTGCTAGGTGAGTTATTCTGCCAAGTTAATTCATGTGAATAATATTATTAATTCCTCTTAAAAGGACTGCTCTCAAAAAAAATTTCTTCCTCCTCTATAAAAACAAAGAAAAAGTGAAAACTGGTTTGACAGCAGTTCCCTTTGCCCACCTACCCACTTGCCTACCTACTGTCATAACAATGTCTTATTTGGGACAGAGGATATTTGGTGGCAAAGATATTTGATGCTAGAGTTAAAAAATGTTCTAGTGCCTATCAGGGGAGACATTGAAGACATTAACTCCTCTCTAAGACTGTTCTGCTTAATGGCTCTGGGGAAAAGCTGTAGGCAGCCTTCTCTGCTGTGGATGGAAGAAAAATGGAAATGGAAGAAAAATGTATTAGGAAACAAAGAGGTGAGGGGAGTGGGAGGAAAAGGGAAACAACAAATAAATCTCTTGGTAGAGTTTTGGATTGATAGATAGCACTTCATCCTAGAGCATTTCTCAAAATCCCACACATGCAGCTTCACCAAAGAAATGCAAACCCTGCAGGAATAGAAGAAAAGTAGAAAAATAGCAAGGAATATAATGGTGAAAGGGATGAAAAGAAAACAGGGTCCTTTGGACCAATTTCTGTTGGTCGAAACATTAGCAAAAGGACCGTGAGCTCTTGAATCCCCACAAGGACCAGGTAAAGGCTCATTATTTACAGTCTCATCCTTCCAGCACTCCATTTGGTTGGTTGAAAGGTCGAATCACAGCCCTACTGGGAACAGAATCTGTTCCAAAAAAGCATGCTATAACAAATGTTACAGCCAGTCCACTAAATCACATGCTAGGAAAACCTTGACTTACTCTAAAGCTGTATTTCTTCAATGCTAAGATCTGAACCTGGCTCCAAGCATCCACTTTATGGTGAGTTATCTCCCTAAAGTACTCTGCAGAAGTGGGAAGACTAAAGGGCCTTGAAAGATTTTTTAAAGTACACATTACACAGGGATAAGACACCACAATCACGGCTCAAAACTAAAACCATCACTGCAGCCAAAATAACGTGTCCACTCTCACCTACAAAACTTCATATGGTATCTCTGGGTGTTCCATATTTTTGGTGTATACCTAATAGTTTACCTAATAGTATACCAAAAAGTCATTGGTGTCTCACCTGAGTGCTTTTACACAGCATCACACTTATAAACTTTACCTCCTTCAAGAGTTACAACCCTCATAGTCTATGTTTTGCACACTATTCAAACACATAACCCCAAAACAAAAATATTTCTCTTCCTCCCTCACTTTTTTTTGACAACTCAAGCTCACTACAAATTCCTTGGAGCAGCACAGGATTTTTCACATGTAAACCAAGAACTAATTATCTTGGCTGCCATGATTTTTTTTTCCTGTCATCTTGGTTTAGGTCTCAATTGTTTACATGTTTTGTATCTGTCAACATCAAAAGTCACAACTGTGCTGGCTTAATACTCAAAAAGCATGGCCACCATCACTGCTGATGCCAGCCATAGGCACTGGTCCCTCAATTGTTTTTGTCTGAAACAAATTATGCTGATGTTTATGCCAAAGTTTCTGATGTCTAACCTTAAAGCCACTTGACCAACTTGGCCACTGTTGTAGCCTACACTATTATCCCAGTACTAAAGATGTACTTGCTAACTGTCATTATCAAGGCAGCAAAAATTGCAGCCAATACTGCTGCCAATGCTGACATTAGTGCTACCATCCATGAGGTCATGTGTTGATGACTCTGGTGGTAACACAAATGAGAAGTTTATGTTTAATTTTAATCAGTTTTTTTTTTTCCCCACACCCCTCTCACTGTAGAATCATCAATGAGGGACTGATGGATGGCATTAACACCAGCCTTATTGCTCTAGTCAAAATTTGCAGGCACATCTTTGAGATCTCTCTCTCAGTCCCACATCCAAAGCATCATTAAGGTTGTCGACTACTTCCAAATCATCCAAAATCTTCTTTCCTCTGTTTCCATTCCTACTACTTTGATTCAAGTCATGATTTTCTTTAGTCTATACTTCATAGTGCCTAAGGCACTTGACTGCTAACCATGAAGGCTGGTGGTTCAAACCCACCAGCCACTCCTTGGAAGGAAGGTTGGGCAATCTACTTCCGTAGTGATACTGCCTTGGAAACCCAAGGAGGGGTCGCTATGAGTCGGATCCGACTCGATGGCAAATAGCAGTAACAACATACTTCTACATAAAATTCTGAATTCATCTCTCTGCTTCCATTCTCACCTTGCTATAATACATTTTTCATATGTCAGTTAGAGAGAGAAGTCTATAAATATAACTCAGACCATATTGTTCCTGTGCTTACAGACCTCCAATATTTCCCTCCTTACTCTAACTTACAAAGCTCTACATCATGTGCCCCTTCTCACCTCTCCCTTCTTCACTTCATACCATTCTTGACCTTATCATCACATCTGCAGCCACTTTGATCTTCTTTCTATTCCTCAAAGATACTAAACTCACTCCATCCTGAGAGTCTTTGCACTAGCTATTTCCTTTTGCTTGAAATGCTTTCCTTGCTATGCCCAATATTTGTGTATCTTCTTTGTTGGTATTTAGATCTCAGCTTAGAGGACTCTTCCCTGATCAACTAATCCAATGAAAAGCTCTGTTTTGTTTTCTTTTGTCTTTCATTCACTGAAAAGCACTTATGAACATACGATATTTCTTATTTATCTTACTGTTTATTTATTTGTTTGGTCTTGTATCAATATTTCCCCAGTAGACATTGGCATCATCAACACTATCCCCAGCTACTGGAATTATAGCTCAGACTATGAAATAAATCTTCAACCATAAAGTCTATAGGACTTCATGTCAACAATTTGCTCCAGAGAAAAATAACATCCTGTGGCCCCAGAAATTCAGAGCTGTAATTAATATGTCTAATCCCAGAGAATATAAAACCTCAAATTTTAAATCAAAGTTAAAATATCTGCCTAACCCAGGCCTCCTAAAGACATGAATCCTATGGTAGAAAAAGGAGGCATAGTAGACTCTTTCTTTGTTAGCTCCCTTCTGCCATCACCACTGCTTCCACTGTCTCCTAGCTTCAGCTTCCAGCCCTTCCATTGTTGGGGAAGAGGGTAGATTAAAAAAAGATAAAGAGTAAACATATTCTAAGGCTGGCACCAGTGTCTCCTGACATTGGTTTTCTCTGGCTCTGGCAGATATTCCAAGTTCTCTCTTTCACTTGAGTCTCTTCCACAGAGTCTTCAAAACCATAACCATGCCCATCTCTGGAAATATGTCACCTGAAGTATTCTCTTTCCCCCTTTTGTCCTAGTCCAGGCAGTAGACTTCCAATCAGATTATTTCTATTGTGGTGTCCTAGTTTCCACAGAGGTCCTTAAGCTTTCCCCAGAGGGGCCATGCTCCAGGTGGTCATCTTGGGTATCAAGTAGTTTGTCCCATGGGATTTATAAAGAAATGTTCAGGTCTGTCACGTATATACCCAATTAGTTTATTGCAAGGTTGTTATGGTAAGGCACACAAGTAAGACCTCACAATATTCATTTAGAACTAGAGACTCAGAATTAATAATTACAATTGCAATGTTAATTAAGTGGTTAGAGTTCAAATCTTTAATTCAGACATTTACCTTTTATATGTAGTCTCAGGAGGAAAGACTGACCACAGTTCAAACTTGGTGGAGATCCCTTGTACCTAGAGTCTGAGGTCAGCATTGGTGGACAGAAACTCAATACAGACTCTCAGTCTTCAGAAAGATCAGACCCTAGAGGGAGGTTCCATCTCTGCCTTCCCTCAGTTATTGGTAGGTGCCCTCGAGTTGGTTTTGACTCATAGTGACCTCATGCACAATAGAATGGCACACTGCCCAGGCTTGAGCATCCTCCCAATTACTGCTGTGTTTTAGCCCCTTGTTGCAGCCACCGTATCAATCCATCTTGTTGAGGATCTTTCTCTTTTTCTGCTGACCATCTACTTTATTAAGCATGACGTCTGTGGTAGTAAAAGTTGTGTGTCAACTTGGATGGGCTGTGATTTTGAGTGGCTTAGCAGCTGGATGTAGCTATTCCCTATGATGAGATTGGATGTGATGTAATCAACTGCATGGTGGAATCCACTGTGAGCAGCTATTTAGTTGCCTTCGGGGTGTGGTCTGCTTCCAGTATATATAAGAAGCTTTGAGAAAGGTCTCTAGCTTTTTTGCACATTTGGACCCTGAGTTTGGCTGAGTTTTCATCTCCAGTTCCTGGACTTAAACTAATTGTCTGCCTTTTTGCCTACATATCTTGAGATTGTTGCTGGACTTGAACCAGTGGCCTGCTAAGTTGCCTACTGATCTTGGGATTGTGCCATTTTACCTGCTTACCTTGGATTAATAAGTTTCATCAGACAGTAGCTACATGGATCAGAATATACCTCGAGCTCCAGTGAGCCTGGAACAAAAGGCAGAGCTGAAGCCCAAGGTTGCAGGGCCTTCACCCAACCCCTAGTGTTGGCACTCTGAATTTGAACTTCTAGCCTCCTAAACTGTAAAAGGATAAATTCCTGGATGTTAAAGCTATCCAATTGTAGTATTTCTGTTATAGCAGCACTAGAGAACTAAGACAATGTCATTCTCCAGGGATTGGTCCCTCCTGATAACATATCCTAAGTATAAGAGGTGAATTCCCACCATTCTTGCTTCTAAGGAGTATTCCAGCTCTACTTTCTCCAAGTAGATTTCTTCATTCTTCTAGCATTCCATGATACATTCAATATTCTTTGCCAAACCATAATTCAAATGCATCAATTCCTCTGCAGTCTTCCTTATTCATTGTCCAGCTTTCCCATGCATATGAAGCTATTAAAAAGACCATAATTTTGGTCAAGAGCATCTCAGTCCTCAAAGTGACATCTTTGCTCCTTAACACTTTAAAGAGGTCTCTTGCACCAGATTTGCCCAATGCAATACATCATCTGATTTCTTGACACTGCTTCCATAGGTTGACTGTGGGTCCAAGTAAAATGAAATCCTTGACAACTTCAATCTTTTCTCCATTTATCATGATGGTGTTTATAGGTCCAGTTGTGAGAATTTTAGTTTTCTTTATGAAGAAATATAATCCACACTGAAGGCCATAGTCTTTGATCTTCATCAGTAAGTGCTTCAAGACAACTTCACTTTCAGCAAGCATGGTTATGTCATCTGCATATCACAAGTTGTTAATGAGTTTTCCTCTAATCCTGAAGCTGTGTTCTTCTTCATATAGTCTAGCTTTTCAGATTATTTGCTCAGCATACAGATTAAATAGTACCATGAAAAGATCCAACCCTCATGTACACCTTTCCTGATTTGAAACCATACACTGTCCCCTTGTTCTGTTCAAACAGCTGCCTTTTTCTATGTACAGGTGCCTTAAGAGCACCATTAAGTTGTTCTGAAATTCCCATTCTTTGCAATATTATCCATAACTTATATGATCCACACAGTCAAATGCCTTTGCATAGTCAATAAAACACAGGTAAACATCTTTCTAGCATTTTTTGCCCTTTGCCCAGACATCTGACAATGATATCCACTACTCCACATCCTCTTCTAAATTTGGCTTGAATTTTCTTTCAGTCAATAGAAATTCAGGGTTTAAATGTGAATTTTTCAACTTGGCTCCACACAATTAGGGCTAGTTTGAAGTCAAAGGGTGGATGTTATATCTTCTCTCCAGGGCTAGAGTTTAGAGGAATGCCGTATCATCGTTCAAGGATAGAGACATGAAGTTTGTTTAGATTTATGTCTCAAGGCTAGTTTACAAAGATTAACTCTGTTATGTTTTCTTTAATCATAGCGTGCAAGGTCAAAGTCAACTTTAGGTTGTTTACATTCTTCACATAGTTCACATGAATCTAAATTCACAAATTTTCCAAATAATGATTGAATGACTTACAGATTTCTAATAACTTAAAGTTAGCCTGACAAAGGTAGACATGCTCATATTATGCATGCTTGTGCCTATGAATATGTATTTTGACATATCTTATGTGATTTGAAAGTATCATAGAAACACAAAAAATATAGTTTTATACCCACCAGACGCTCCTCAGAAGGAAGATGGGGCAATCTACTTCTATAGTGATACTGCCTCGGAAACCCAAGGAGGGTCGCTATGAGTAGGGTCTGACTTGATGGCACATAACAACAACAAATACCATATGCTCTATTTTTTCTCTGACACTGGATGAGGGCAGTTATTTATTGGCCATAGTTCTTATCATCTCCTTTACAAGTACTACTTAGAAAGTCTAGCACCTCATTGTAAAATGTGAGGTACTTGAAATTTCCTCCTGTGGACCTCAGCTAAAGGAGCACTGGAGGTGCAGTGGTTCAGTGTTCAGCTGCTAATCAAAAGATTTGTGGTTTGAACCCACCAGTTGCTCCATAGGAAAATGATGTAGTAATATTCTTCAATAGAGAGTATAGCCTTGGAAACCCTATGGGGCAGTTCTAATCTGTCCTATAGGGTCACTGTGAGTTGGAATTAACTCAATGACAATGGATTTGTTTTTTAGATTGTGCCTTAGCCAGAGCTAATTTTACATACATTCACACTCTTATTCAAATTTACATAATTCTGTTAACATCAGTCTTTTTCTATGAAACATCTTCCACATTGGATTAGTAGGTCACTTGTCATAGATTGGTTTAGGCAATGAGGAGAATAGAGAATATTCAGAGTACATATGTACTGAGAAGTAGTTCAGCCTTATGAATAGTCACTCACATGGCAAGTATTGACTAATGAAACTGAAGAATCAAACCCAAACCAAAACCATTGCCATGGAGTCTATTCCAACTCACAGCAACCCTATAGGACAGAGTAGAATTGCCTCACAGGGTTTTCAAGGCTGTAATCTTTATAGAAGCAGACTGCCACATCATTCACAGCTGATGGATCCTGTCAACCTTTCTATTACCAGCTGAGCACTTAACCATTACACAACCAGGGCTCTTTGAAATTGCAGGAAAGAATGTTCTTTGGTTCATTTGGCAATATATGTCATTCCATGGGTCCATGAAGAAGAGTAAACTTCTTATAAACACTTCAACACTCTTGTTTTCAAGGTTTATTATATAGTTCTTGGGAATAGAAAGGTGGGATCAGGATTTAGTCAAAAGTTAAGGGTGAACTGTTAAAGATATTCAACTCACCATTTTGATAGATCTTGGCTTGCTTATTGATGCCTTTTGTAATAATACACAGATTCATAAAGCCAACCTGGTAAGGGACTCTGCAGTTCCCAAATTCTCACCTCTAGAGAAACAAGAGTCTACCAATAAAAACTCTTCATTAACCCCTGACACTTCTAAGGATTGTCCAGGGAAGCATCAAAGTTTCAGTGCCAGAAATAATTCCAGTTACAGCCACATGGGTATTATCCTCATTGAGTTATGATGCCATTTAGCACAGTAAATAAGACTGTTCCTTCCTTTTGGGCCAGTTGAAATCTCTTAATTCTTGCTTCTCATGACATATCTTTCTAGGATGGAGCAGGCAGTTAAAAAAAAAAAAAAAGACATTTAAAAGTGCCCTTGTTATAAATCCCAGGTATTCACTTTCTTCCTCAAATCAGCCTAGATTACCATTAGGGAGAAAAGTCAGAATTACTGATTCAACAAAACTCCTAAAAAAGAGAAACTAGCTCATAGTCTCTTGCAAATAAGAATAAATAAATCCATAATAAAGATCATCTACCTCACACAAACAAACAAACCCAAACCCACTGCCATCAAGTTGATTCCAACTCAGTGACCCTACAGGATAGAGTACAACTGTCCCGGGGGGTTCCAAGGCTGTAAATCTTTACACAAGCAGACTGACTTATCTTTCTCCTGTGGAGCATCTGGTGCGTTCTAACCACCAACTTTTTGGTTATCAGCTGAATGCCTTAACCACTGCGCCACCAGAGCTCACATAAAGAACCTCACATGAGAAAGCAAAAATCCAAAATAAATTGTTTCTAGCATTTTAAACAAAGAAGACTTCCTTTTAGAACTTATAAAGATAAGTTAATAAACTTTTAAAGCAATCTCATAGTAGGTGAAAACTTTCCTACTTACTAGCTGTGCAATCTTGGACTTAGGTTTCCTCAGCAATGAAGTGGAACTAGTACCCAGTAGCCATCATGTTGATTCTGACTCATGGAGACCCTAGGTGGGACAGAGTAGAACTGTGCTTCATAAAGTTTTCAATGGCTGATTTTTTGGAAGTAAATCTCTAAGAATTTCTTCAGAGGCATCTCTGAGTAAAGTCAAACCTCTAACCTTTCAGTTAGCAGCTAAGCATGTTAGTAGTTTACATCACCAAGGGACGCCAGAGTGGATGGTACAGTTTATTGCTTATGGTTGATTTAAAATATGGATGATTTATGATATAATGATTTGAGATTAGGTTGGAAACAGAAGTAGACATGACAGATCAGAAAAATTTGCATTTTGGTTGGTCAGAAGATTTTTTATTTTTTTAACCTGGTTTCAAGTCTGGTTTAATTCATCCTTCTACCATTCAAAGACTCTATGTAAACATGTCTTATTTAGAATATTGGCATAAAGAAGGTTCTGTACTTCACTTAATAAATCCTGTGCTTGTTTTACATCGGAGCCATGACCTCTATATAAACATCCTCTAGACCCAGAGGATATAAGATCCTATTTACTTGCTTGACTCAATCTCACATTATAAGGAAATGACCCTGATGAAACAGCAGCGTGTTTACCACTTCTTGCTTCCAGCAAAAAAAATGACAATCTTTTTTATATGACTATTTTATATAAAATACTAGTATCGGTCCTCATGGGTAAAATGAAAGACATTTGTTTTGTGTGTGTGTGTGTGTTTAATACCTTTTTTAGAATAAGATGAAAGGGAAAAAGAAAAATCGATACTTTAGACTAATTTGCTGCATAACTTTTAGCTATCTAGGAGAAACAGCCCTGGAGGCCAACCCTTTCGCCTGGCATGTTCAGAAACTCATTGCAAATTACTATGCCTGTGAATCAGTGTGCTCTAGTTTGCGGGCTGTGGAGCTCTAAAGAGATCAGCCACAAAGGCATCGATTAGGAAGAAGTTCCTGGAGGACAGTTAAGCCTTTGCCATGTTAATAAGCATTTTCATACAGAATGACTGGAGAGCATGTGACAATGTCTGCAAGCCCCAGTAAGTTGTCAAACATTAAGCCCACATGGGTGAACTCACCCTGTTTACCTTGCTTGATATAAAGCCAGTGGAGAGCCAGCAGCAGCCATAAATTTAAATAAGCTTTTAAAGCTTCTCCATTGATCACTACATAAAAAGACACAGAGCAATTGTATAATCACCTCACACACAGGTAACTAAATATATTGCCCTTTCCAAATTCACTGATGTAAAATATAGAGGTTTTTCTCCCCAGCTAATGGTTGTGAGCAGTTTTATATGGCTTTCTTGCGAAGTTAATACCCAGCAAATAAATGACAGTCCTGGAAGCAGTCCTTGGGTCAGACAGTATCATAGATACAATGACACTTGCTTGTAGTAAATAACTATTACAAGTGAAGCAAAATTAAAGCTGTTGGTTGCACTTATGTCTCTTACATGTGTATAATTTTTTTTTTTCTGTGAAGGTCAAAGAAAACAAGATTTTCTCCTAAATTGCCCGTCCTCTTATGTGATATTAAAATATATAAACTTGACTCATAAAGGGACATAAGAAATTAAAGAATATTTATGAATTATCAAAATAGTAACTAACACCAGAATATGCATACAAAGGGAGAGAGGCACGGCATTAGGGAACAGAAATAATCATCCTACCTAAATGGGAAAGTGAGTAGATGTTAGGTGACAAAAATACTTTCCTACTGTAAGAATTGTATATGACAACTTGGGTAAATGTAAAGTTGAAGTCTAAGTTTAAACTCTGGATTTGATCCTTGACTATGCAGTCTGTGAGAATAGCATACAGAATCACAAAATGCTTCTATTGTAATAATAATTATTATCATCACAAGGCTTTTATTCCATTCTTTCATTAAGTTAATTTAAAAGGGAAAAATAAAAGATTCTAAATAAGGTTGTTGTTGTTGTTATGTGCTGTCGAGTCGGACCCAACTCATAGCAACCTCTCCTTGGGTTTCCAAGGCAGTACTACTACGAAAGTAGATTGCCCGACCTTCCTTCCAAGGAGTGGCTGGGGGGTTTGAACCGCCAGCCTTCTGGTTAGCAGTCAAGTGCCTTAGGCATTACGCTACCAGAGCTCCTCTAAATTAATATTCACAATACATTCTATGAAATAGAATGTTATGAAATTTGGACATTGTGCAAACATCACATTATATACAGTACTTGTAAATATTTGTACATATTTGATATACATATATCAAATTAAACTCACACACACAAGCTACTCTAGATTTCCCTTAGTGTCTGCAGCCTAGAGTTTGCAAACTTACACTTGCAAGTGGCTGCCTCTCGGCACACGGTGTTCTGCAAGTAGCCTTAGGGAGCCTGGTCCAACCAAATAGGAGGCCGAGAAGGACTGAGCTGAGAGAGGTCATAGCCTAGCTTCTCCCTACAGGCACCAATGTGCAAGGTGGCTGTGCAGGGCATGTGCCATTGGCAGCCACAGAAGACTAGACAACCATGGCTCAGGGCCTACAATCCTCAGCAGCTACAGCCCAACCTCAGCTGCCATGGCATCACAAATTCAAAGCAAACCTGCCCGTTCTTCCAAGCTAGCCCCTCTTCCCCACCCCAGGGGATATATATGCAGTTGGAAGTTGCTGGAATGAACACTATGCTATACCTATCTGTACACAAATTTCCTCCTGTGATTATCAACGAGAAAAGAGGCCTCCTCAGAAATCTCACAAGCTTTCATAGATTTCTTCTGTATCAAGTTTCTCATCTTTAGGTGAACATGGGCTTCACAACAAGTGCACTTCAGCCTCGAATATTAGTCATGTCCAATAAAATGTCTAGATGCAGGATTTTGGTCCTTTTATCTTCCAAACACCGACCCCTCCAAAAAAAAAAAAAAAAATCCCACCATCATTCTGATTCATAGTGAGCCTATAGGACAGAGCAGAACTGCCCTATAGAGTTTCCAAGGCTGTAAATCTTTCAGAAACTGTCTAGATGTCTCCTGGGGAGGCTGATGGGTTCAAACTGCCAGATTTTTTGGTTAGCAGCTGAGTCCTTTAACCATTGCACCACCAGAGCTCTTCTTCTACATTAAACAAACCAAAAACCAAACTCACTGCCATCGAGCTAATTTCAACTCGTAGCAACCCCTCCTTGGGTTTCCAAGGCGTTATCTCTACAGAAGTAGATTGCCCAATCTTCCTTCTAAGGAGTGGCTGGCGGGTTTTAATCTCCAGCCTTCTGGTTATCAGTCAAATCCCTTAAGTATTAAATGAATGGTAATTTACTTGCTTTCTGAGATATATGGCCAGTTGCTAAAGAACTCTGGGTATGTTTACATAAGTCATAAAAGCTGGAACTTTTAATGATCTGATACTTCCACAATAGAATAAGATTCCAAAGACTGTTCTTTCTCTGTCTCTTGAAAGTCATATATGGTTGAATCAGTTGGATTTTTATAGATGTCAGATCCAGACTTCCCCATAAATAGAAGCATGTTTGTGATCAGCCCAAACAAGTTGCTATCAAGTAGATTCTGACCATGTGTGTCAGAGTAGAACTACGTTCCCCAGGGTTTTCAGTGGCTGATTTTTCAGAAGTAGTCACCAGGCCTTTTTCCTAAGTCAACGCAAATCTCCAAGGTTTAGACTAGCAGCCACTTTAACCATCTATATTATGCAAGGACTCTTTCTGACTAGCCAACAGGGCCTGAACTGAGGGCAGAGATTGGGTTACAGGGCTTGGTAAGAACCAGTACACTAGGTGAAGTGAGTCTTGCTACTCAAAGTGTGGTCCTGGAAACAGCAACAGCAGCTTCTGAGGGCTTCTTAGAAATACGGAATCCCAGGCTCTAAACCAGACCCAGTGAATCAGAATCTGCTTAACAAGATCCAAAGACAATGTATGTGATTTGAGAATCACTAGCTTAGTGTGGTTTGGTTTGGTTAGCTTAGATCTAGGAGAGCTGGTGCTAGGAATTCAAGATAGGAGTCCATGATGAATAGAGGTAAGTAAAGCGCCTAAGCAAAAGGCAGAGAGATCAAAAGCAAAAACAAGCAAACCAAAAATCAAAGAGGCCTAAGTGAGGTCATATGCAGGGATCTTGGATAAGGGCATAAAACGAAACAAGGACCACATTAAAGAAGATTGAAATAGAGCTAGGAGGATTGACAAATTGCTTTGGTAAGCTAACAGGTGTTTCATTCAGAGAGGTGCTAAGCTTTAACCTAGGTGTAAGTTTCAGGTGGCCAGTTTGTATAATGCTGTAAAGATTCCACAGTTACTGCTCAGGTTAGATAACACAACCTATATCTTAATTTCAGAAAAAGTAGAAATGACTTACAATGGGTGATGGCTACAACTTATCATCTAACACTCTAGGATCTTCATTCTATAGCACTTGGAGATCCCTGAACAGAAATAGATTTGTGGTGTTTTTTTTTTTTTTTTAATTTTTGCACTGAACCTTCATAAATTCTTTCTGATGGAATCCAATATGTTAAAATATATTTTGTGTTACCAAAGTTAGAGTGTACCAGAAAAGATATATTTTTGCATGGGCTTTTCTACTGATGAAAAGACTCCTGAGTTTACAGGTTCATACACAATTTAATCTCGTAAACAGCATGAGAACTACCAGAATTTTAGAATGATGAGGGTTATCTGTGACTTAAATTTTCACAATCCTGTAAGCTAAATCTTAAATTACTCTATCTTATGCATTTTTGCATAGTCAATAAAACACAAGTAAACATCTTTCTGGTATTCTTTGCTTTCAGCTAAAACACATCTGACATCAACAATGATATCTCTCATTCCAAGTCCTCTTCTGAATCCAGCTTGTATTTCTGGAAGTTCTCTGTCAATATACTGCTATACTGATGCAAACATTTTTTAATTATCTTCAGCAAGAATTTACTTTCATGTAATATTAATGATATTGTCTAATAATTTTGACATTCAGTGGGATCACTTCTCTTTGGAATGGATACAAATATGGATCTTTTCCAGTCAGTTGTCCAGGTAGCTGTCTTCCAAATTTCTTGACATAGACGAGTGAATGCATTCAGTGCAAGCAACCATTTGTTGAAACATCTCAATGGGTATTCCATCCATCCTTGGAACCTTATTTTTCACCAATTCTTTCAGTGCAGCTTCGATTTCTTCCTTCAATACCATTGGTTCTTGATCAAATGTCACCTCCTGAAATGAATAAGCATCAAACAATTCTTTTTGGTTGATGACTCTGTCCATCTGCTTTTGATATTTCCTGCATAATTCAATATTTTACCCATAGAATCTTTCAATATTGCAACTCGAGGGTTTTTTTTAAATTTTTTCTTCAGTTCTTTCAGCTTGAGAAATGCAAGTGTATTCTTCCCTTTTGGCTTTCTAACTCCAGGTCTTTGCACTCTTCGTTATAATTATTAACTTTGTCTTCTCAAGCTGCTCTTTGAAATCTGTTCAGTTCTTTTATCTTGTTATTTCTTCCATTTGCTTTGGCTACTGTCTTAAAGGGAAAGTTTCAGAGTCTCTTCTGACATCCATTTTGGTGTCTTCTTCCTTTCCTGTCTTTTCAGTGACCTTTTGCTTTCTTCATGGATGATGTTCTTGATATCATCCCACAACACCTCTGGTTTCAGTCATTGTGTTCACTGAGTCAAATCTACCCTTTAGACAGTCTCCAAATTCAGGAAGAATATAATCAATGTAATATTTTGGCTCTCCTGGACTTGTTTTAATCATCTTCACCTTCAACTTGAACTTACACATGAGCAATTGATAGTCTGTTCCACAGTCAGCTCCAGGCCTTGTTTTGGCTGAAGATATTGAGCTTCTCCACTGCCTCTTTCCACTGATGTAGTTGATATGATTCCTGGGTACTCCATCTATCACACACAAGTAAAATCTAGCTGAAGATAATTCAGAAAGGGTTTCAGTAGTATGCTGACACAGAACTTTCAGAAATGCAAGCTGGATTCAGAAGAGGACATGGAATGAGGGAGATCATTGCTGATGTCAGATGGATCTTGGCTGAAAGCAAAGAATTCCAGAAAGATGTTTACTTGTGTTTTATTGATTATGCAAAAGCATTT